>NW_015114903.1:0-2572 GCF_001443285.1 Poecilia latipinna
AGGTTACTACAGAGTACTACGGGTCACTACAGGTTACTACAGAGTACTACGGGTCACTACAGGTTACTACAGGTTACTACACAGTACTATAAGTCACTACGAAGTACTACATGCTACTACACAGTGCTGTGGTCCTGGTTCTGGTCTCGGTTCTCTTACCAGGTGGTTCCAAGGAATCTTCCGGACGGATGCCAGGAAACTCGGGAAACCCGATCACTGTGACCCTCGATGTCCGCCACTGGCTCGTCACTATGGTGACCACAGAAACAGATTGTCATTGTTCGTTTCCATAGCAACCAGTCCTCCTCCCGTCTTCGCCCACCTCTCCAGGTTCCACAGCTTCACCGTCCCGTCGGCGGCGCAGGACGCCAGGCTGACGTCGGACCGGTCCAGAGAGACGCCGGCCTGCGGGCGGAACGCCACGGCGCCCACGTTGGTGTTGTGTCCTTCAGACAATCGCAGCAAGGCGGGGGAGGGGCAAAAAGAAACCCGGTCAGCATATTTAACTGGACTCAGATATAAACAGAAGCAGGAAGCTCCGCCCACCTCTCAGGGTCCGGATCAGGGCGCAGTCCGGAACCGACCACAGCTTGCACAGGCCGCTCCTGGAGGCGTTAGCACGCTAGCATTAGCACACTAGCAATAGCCTCGGAACAACAACAGCGGTCGGGGCAGAGCTCTTACCAGGACGCCGTGGCGAGCATCTTGGAGTCCGGACTGAAGTGGCAGAAGCTGATTGGCCGATCGTCTCCAATCTGACTGCAGAAGTTGTTCAGATTCTGACGAGGAAGAGGAGGAAGAGGAAGAGTTAAACTGAGATCAGCTGCTGCGAGTGTCAGGTCTCACACTGGATTCAACCGGTTCAGGCGGTTTGATCCGGATTCTACTGGGACAGAAGTGGTTTAGGAACCAGATTCCGCTGATATAAACTAACCTGAGTGAAAAAATATTTAACTGGATTTCAAATGCATTAAACTGGTTTAAACACAGATTCATTCACATGAATATGATTTGAACTGGTTTTTTATACCAGTGGAATTAAACTGGAGTGAACTGGTTCCAGAACTGGGCTTCGTCGGGTTTATAGAAAGAAGAACTGAACCAATTTATCTGCAAAATAAAACAAACTGGTTCAACTGGATTGAACTAGTTGCTGCATTAATATCGGGCCTCCCTCGGTTCTGGTTGCCCCGTTTCAGACAAGTCCCACGTTTCCGCTCTGGACCCGCTCCATGACCCATGGTACCGACTCACCCTCAGCGACTTGTGCAGCTCCTGCTGGCGGATCGTCTTTGTCGCCTCGGCAACCTCCTTCAAAGCGCGTGCAGCTTCCAGACGCCTCATCGACCTGACGGACCAATCACAGCAAGACGTTGTGGATCTCAGCCAATGAGAGGCTGCTTAGGGTTCGCGACCCGGATCTGGAGCAGCCATGGAGCTGATTGGTCAGTCTGCTGATGACTCACCGTGGCAGAGAATATCTAGCCAACCAGAGGCGAGCTTCCTTCAGGGAGGCGGGGCCTTCATGGTACCACGTCTGCAGACACTGTGATTGGTGGAAAGAAAAAGATTTACATTTCACTGTGGTGATGCTTCACTCGAGGAGATTTCATTTAACCGAATTTGAACTGATCGATTGGCATGCAGTACACAGTACTACAGAGTAGTTCCCTGAAGTTCCCAGTACAGGGTTTCCCCCAGAAAACTTGCTAAGCCTGGTGGTCGGGGCATTGAGTCGGTCCACCGTGTTTTTCTATTAAAAGATGTTAAGTTGACAGAAAATATTAAAGTATTACTGTGTTACAGGAAAAGATCTCCAGTGAAATGCTATTTAAACCCACAGCTAGTCTAAAAACAACAAATTTGCGCTTCTGTTTAACGCGGCGGGTTTTAAACTCCTACCTAGAGTTCTCCAGAGGATCATAATTCCTCACAGTAGGTTGATGTAAATATCCAACGGGTCAGCCTGAGTCCAGTTTGAGTGAAAGGAGGCGCCAGCTGTGATTGGTCCGCGCTGTCGGCTTTAAATGCATAAACTATAAACCTATTATAAACCTATCCTTTAGGATAAATCTGCTCTGCTAGTGAAATGCTGAGAGCAACAGAGACGCTTGCAGCCCGGCTTAAAAATAAATCAAAACATTTTTTTTTTATTTTCCTTGAAACGTAAACAAGCAATGCTTAGCCTGGCGGCGGGGCTAGTAAAGCATGGCGGGCCGCCAGGCTTATAATACACTGGGGGAAACCCTGCAGTAGTACCCAGCAGTACCCAGTAGTACCCAGCAGTACCCAGTAGTACCCAGCAGTACCCAGCAGTTCCCAGTAGTACCCAGAAGTTCCCAGCAGTACCTAGTAGTACCTAGCAGTACCTAGCAGTACCTAGTAGTACCCAGCAGTTCCCAGAAGTTCCCAGCAGTACCCAGCAGTACCTACTAGTACCCAGCAGTTCCCAGAAGTTCCCAGCAGTACCTACTAGTACCCAGCAGTACCTAGTAGTACCCAGCAGTACCTAGTAGTACCCAGTAGTACCCAGTACCTCGTCCCGTGACCTCTTGGCTCTCTCTTCGTCCTT
>NW_015114903.1:6233-10884 GCF_001443285.1 Poecilia latipinna
TCTCTTCAAGGCGTCCGGACCGACCACGGACAGAACGCTGCGCAGCCTGGGGAGAAAAACATTCAGTAAGGATTGACTGATTGGCCAACAGTTGGCCGACCTGGGATAGGAAGGAGCCTCCTGATTGGCCGTCATTAGGCCCCGCCCACCTCTCTCGGCGGTCGGCCGGCCCCTCTCCGAACAGCGTGATTGGCTCTCCCAGCGCTCGCAGGCCGGCCTTCACCTCGGCGTCGTCGGTGGAGACGGTGATCTGTCGCGCTCGGCGCCGCCGCTCGAACTCGGCCAGCGCCTCCAGCTGGCGCTCGCTGACACGCTCCTCCATCTCCATGGTCTCTCCTGCAGGGAATCATGGGAAACAGAGTAATTGGGGAGTGCTGCCATCTAGTGGTCAGGCTGGATCCATAACCAGAACCGAGTCATTTGTCTATCTGCTGCACCTTTAAAGAAAATGATTAAATTTCTTTATATTCAAGATTTTAGAATTAATCAAATTCTGGGGAACCATTTTCTTGCACCTAATGACCTCACCTGATGACCTCACCTAATGACCTCACCTAATGACCTCACCTAATGACCTCACCTGTCCAGCAGGGAGCAGCACCAACTGCCTGTATCTCACCTGATGAGATGTTAATGTTTCCTGCTCTGATGCCCGCCTTCAGTGCATCACTTCCTGTGGTGGCGCTGCTGGCCGTCTCCATGGTGATGCGCTGCCGCTCCTTCTCCTCCAGGCTGCCGTAGAACAGGCGGCTCTTCTTCACGGCCGGAGCCGAGTCTTCCTCGTCCGACATTCTGACTCTGCAGGGAGAGAAGAAGAAGTCCTAAGATGGCGGAGTGCAGGCTCTGGCATTCAGTGATTGTTTAGCCAAAATTTAATCCAAGCTGAGCTTTAGCCCTGTTTCAAAGCGTTTTATTTTTTTACTCTCAGTTTAGCATCCATTTCTAACACCCTTGAGGTGCTGCTGCCTCTCCAGCTGGGCGAAAGGCAGGGTCACCTGGACAGGTCAGCAGTCTGTCGCAGGGCAACACAGAGAGACAGGACACACACACACACACACACACACACACACACACACACACCTAGGGAGAGTTTACAGGGACCAATTAACCTGACAGTCGTGTTTCTGGACTGTGGGAGGAAGCTGGAGAACCTGGAGAGAACCACCATGCACAGGGAGAACATGCAGGAAGACCCAGGGCCGGGAATCGAGGCCACTGTGCAGCCATAGTTTAGCATTCTTTTGAAAATATTTCATCCTTCATCTTTAATTTTTCTCACCGTCTGGGAGTTTATCTAAGGAAGCTAGCATGTCAGACCACATCTACAACCGGTCGGCTCTTTGACAGGCCTGTGGCAGAGATATTATTGAAGACATTGAGTTGGTCGGGGCCACGTCTGATCCTTCTGGCCAAGAACAGAAGGTGAACTGGGATCACACATCTATTAAGAAGAAAATGAAGCTACAGGAACCTGAATGTAAGGAGGATGCAGCTTGTAACATAACCACTATGTTTGTTGTTTTTCCCCTGGATAAATACATTGAAGAGTAAATGTATCATCTGGTTTTTAGGTGTGGCTGATACTACTGAATAAAAAGGGGCGTGTGCGTCGGCGCAATCAGAGAGGAAGACGCTCACGGTCAGATCTGTGCAGCGGGAGACTTGACTGAATGTTTAAAACAAGTAATAAATCAAAGAAGAGATAAAACAGCAATTAAGCTTCGCCCCAGCGCCGCAGATCGTGGGCTTTAGAAGCTGGATCGGAGCTTGGACCCAGGAAACGCCACCGGGGCAAAGAAAGACGTTCCCGGTGAGATCTGGACTTTACTTTTCTTTTTGGAGATTTTTGGTGGTACCACTCTTTTTTCTCATGTTTTGGAGGGGGAGGATTTGACGCTTTGGATTTTTCATTTTGGATTGGGACTTTGGATTAAAATGGAGAAACTCTACCAGGATATGGAACTCTTTTGTGGACAATATTTGCATTAAAAAGGAACGGGAATTTCTGGACATTTAACCTTTTGGGTTTCTATACTGACATAAACTGAGTGATTTAAATCTAACAGTACTTTTGGTACTGATCTATTTATCAGGATAACTATTATTATTTCTTAGCTTTTGGTTTTTGTAATAAATCATTGTTGCTAAAAGTCAAAACAATTTCATATTGAGTGGTTGGCTATTTATTTTCTTGTCAAATTAAATGGTGTAACATATTTTACCTGATGCCTGTGACGTATCCCCCCTTGAATGTATTTGTGAGTTCTGCTTTAAATAGAAGCTGAATTTTACAAGCTAATGCCATTCTTTATGCGATAGGAGGACTTAACGTATCGAGGCTAATACCGCCATTGAGGTAAAAAAGAAAGCCGTATCAGAGCTCCAAGCTACAGTTACCCTTCTGAAAAAAGAAAACACAGTGCTGAGGATCTCCTGTGAAGACCACGATCATTACAAGGGGTAGGTAAGGGTTAGGGTTAGACCGGACGATGAGAACCTACGGGAATCCATCATCGGGATCTTCACCAGGATCATCCCTGTCTCCGTGGATCGGCTGCGTGATACGGTCGCCACCGTTCACAGGTTGGGAAAAAAAGCTGGCGCCACTTCGGCCACCAGCCGTCCCAGAGCCGCCATCTTTCAGTTCGGGATGCGAACCATGCAGATGAGGTCTGGATGAGATCCAAAGATGCTAAAGTTTGTAAAGATGCACATCAGCTTCGAGGAGGACTTTTCTAAGGAGGACAGGCTGAGCTGTAGCCCCTGGTTCAGGAAGCCAGGAGCTGAAGGAAGGCTTCGCCCTGATCGATAATCGAAGCCCTGAATAATTACACCGCCGTTTTTCTTTTACTCCCACTGGTATGTTATGTTTGTATTAAAGGGCTATCGCACTATTCCACACAGCTGCTACTGGCTGTTATCTCATTCCTGCTCATCGATCCTGAGATTTGTTTTTGCACAACTACTGTGTTTCTTTCATGGTGTCATTACTTTCACTTAATATTAGGGGTTTAAAAATATTGTTAAACATAAGGCTACTTTTCTTTATTGTAAGGAGCAAAAGGCAAATTGTTTTTTCTACAGGAAACTCATTCATCAAGTGAGGAGGCTAAATTCTGGAAACTTCAATGGGGTGATAACATTTATTTTAGTCATGGTACGTCGCATCCAGCTGGTTATGATTATGTTTTACAAATTCCCAGGTTGTTTGTTGGAGCATATCAGTGATACTGATGGCCACTGGGTAACTGTAATATTGGAAATGGATGGAAATAAGATCATTTTGGTGTGTGCATGGGTACAATAATAAAGTGATGAATAGTATATTTTTGCTGACCTTGGAGTGATGATAAAACATTGGAAATTAAAATATTCCACTGATCAGGTTATCTTAGGAGGAGATTTCAGTGCAACTCCAGATGGATCAATTGGTTGTCTCCCCTCTAGGGGGCAGCACCAAACTTATGACGATATTTTTGTAAACTTAATCTCTATTACCAATCTGACAGACTGCTGGAGAATTAGAAATCCTAATACCAGACAATACTCCTGGTTCAATCCTTCTGGAAATGGCCAGAGCTCTAAGCCAGATTACTGGTTAATCCCTCATAATATGGTAAATAATATTTCAAGCTGTGAAATCTCAGCAGCTCCTCTAACAGATCATTGTTCAGTTTCCTTGTTTCTCTCTCCAAATAAATCTAAACCACCTTCAAACGTAGCGTGGAAGTTTAACATTAATCTGATGAATAATAAAACTTTCTGTCCTGAACCTCATTAAGGATATTTCAGTAATGAATCTGTCTCCCTTAAATAAGTGGGAGTGGTTTAAGTTTAAGGTTCGGACAGCAGCAATAAAGAGGCAAACTTGCTTCACAGCGGAGGAGACAGAAACAATCCCAACTTATTAGCAATATTAATTCTCTATGTTCAGTTTTATCTTCTGAAGAGCTGAGTCAGCTGGATGTTCTCATCTAGACGATGTTTTTCTAGATAAACGTTCATTCGCTCGATGGATGGAGGACGGACAAAAAAACTCTTCATATTTTTTCAATCTTGAGAATCAGAGACAGTCCAAAAAGAAGGTTGGGAAACTAATTATTAATGGTAATGTCACTGAAAACCCTGATTTACTAAATATAGCAATTAGAAATGCTTATAATGATCTTTATTGTTCTCAGTATTCAGAATCCAGTTTCCTGTCCTTTCTGACAAAATTCAGGAATCTGTTAAAAAAATGAATTCTGATTTTAAAACCTTTTGGAAGACGACTTAAGAATCGAAGAGCTTGACAAAGCAACACAAACGGTAAACTCCTGGATTAGACGGTTCACCGCTGAATTAGGGTTAGAAATATTTATGAAAACTATAATGTGAGGCTCTGCTGGATGAATTTCAGACAATAATCTCTCTCCCACCATGGAGGTCTGATTACTCTGATCCCCAAAACAAAGATCCTTTATCACTAGACAGCTGGAGACCCGTCACTCTGATGTACAGATTACAAACAGTGGATTGTTACCATTATTAATGAATGCCAGTCAATTCTTAAGTAGCTCAGTTTCTCTGGAAAGAGGAATCAGGCAGAGCCGCCCAATTTCACCACAATTATTTACATTAGCAACTCAAATGCTTACCTTACTAATTATGA
>NW_015114903.1:11776-15256 GCF_001443285.1 Poecilia latipinna
AGGAGGACTTAACGTATCGAGGCTAATACCGCCATTGAGGTAAAAAAGAAAGCCGTATCAGAGCTCCAAGCTACAGTTACCCTTCTGAAAAAAGAAAACACAGTGCTGAGGATCTCCTGTGAAGACCACGATCATTACAAGGGGTAGGTAAGGGTTAGGGTTAGACCGGACGATGAGAACCTACGGGAATCCATCATCGGGATCTTCACCAGGATCATCCCTGTCTCCGTGGATCGGCTGCGTGATACGGTCGCCACCGTTCACAGGTTGGGAAAAAAAGCTGGCGCCACTTCGGCCACCAGCCGTCCCAGAGCCGCCATCTTTCAGTTCGGGATGCGAACCATGCAGATGAGGTCTGGATGAGATCCAAAGATGCTAAAGTTTGTAAAGATGCACATCAGCTTCGAGGAGGACTTTTCTAAGGAGGACAGGCTGAGCTGTAGCCCCTGGTTCAGGAAGCCAGGAGCTGAAGGAAGGCTTCGCCCTGATCGATAATCGAAGCCCTGAATAATTACACCGCCGTTTTTCTTTTACTCCCACTGGTATGTTATGTTTGTATTAAAGGGCTATCGCACTATTCCACACAGCTGCTACTGGCTGTTATCTCATTCCTGCTCATCGATCCTGAGATTTGTTTTTGCACAACTACTGTGTTTCTTTCATGGTGTCATTACTTTCACTTAATATTAGGGGTTTAAAAATATTGTTAAACATAAGGCTACTTTTCTTTATTGTAAGGAGCAAAAGGCAAATTGTTTTTTCTACAGGAAACTCATTCATCAAGTGAGGAGGCTAAATTCTGGAAACTTCAATGGGGTGATAACATTTATTTTAGTCATGGTACGTCGCATCCAGCTGGTTATGATTATGTTTTACAAATTCCCAGGTTGTTTGTTGGAGCATATCAGTGATACTGATGGCCACTGGGTAACTGTAATATTGGAAATGGATGGAAATAAGATCATTTTGGTGTGTGCATGGGTACAATAATAAAGTGATGAATAGTATATTTTTGCTGACCTTGGAGTGATGATAAAACATTGGAAATTAAAATATTCCACTGATCAGGTTATCTTAGGAGGAGATTTCAGTGCAACTCCAGATGGATCAATTGGTTGTCTCCCCTCTAGGGGGCAGCACCAAACTTATGACGATATTTTTGTAAACTTAATCTCTATTACCAATCTGACAGACTGCTGGAGAATTAGAAATCCTAATACCAGACAATACTCCTGGTTCAATCCTTCTGGAAATGGCCAGAGCTCTAAGCCAGATTACTGGTTAATCCCTCATAATATGGTAAATAATATTTCAAGCTGTGAAATCTCAGCAGCTCCTCTAACAGATCATTGTTCAGTTTCCTTGTTTCTCTCTCCAAATAAATCTAAACCACCTTCAAACGTAGCGTGGAAGTTTAACATTAATCTGATGAATAATAAAACTTTCTGTCCTGAACCTCATTAAGGATATTTCAGTAATGAATCTGTCTCCCTTAAATAAGTGGGAGTGGTTTAAGTTTAAGGTTCGGACAGCAGCAATAAAGAGGCAAACTTGCTTCACAGCGGAGGAGACAGAAACAATCCCAACTTATTAGCAATATTAATTCTCTATGTTCAGTTTTATCTTCTGAAGAGCTGAGTCAGCTGGATGTTCTCATCTAGACGATGTTTTTCTAGATAAACGTTCATTCGCTCAATGGATGGAGGACGGACAAAAAAACTCTTCATATTTTTTCAATCTTGAGAATCAGAGACAGTCCAAAAAGAAGGTTGGGAAACTAATTATTAATGGTAATGTCACTGAAAACCCTGATTTACTAAATATAGCAATTAGAAATGCTTATAATGATCTTTATTGTTCTCAGTATTCAGAATCCAGTTTCCTGTCCTTTCTGACAAAATTCAGGAATCTGTTAAAAAAATGAATTCTGATTTTAAAACCTTTTGGAAGACGACTTAAGAATCGAAGAGCTTGACAAAGCAACACAAACGGTAAACTCCTGGATTAGACGGTTCACCGCTGAATTAGGGTTAGAAATATTTATGAAAACTATAATGTGAGGCTCTGCTGGATGAATTTCAGACAATAATCTCTCTCCCACCATGGAGGTCTGATTACTCTGATCCCCAAAACAAAGATCCTTTATCACTAGACAGCTGGAGACCCGTCACTCTGATGTACAGATTACAAACAGTGGATTGTTACCATTATTAATGAATGCCAGTCAATTCTTAAGTAGCTCAGTTTCTCTGGAAAGAGGAATCAGGCAGAGCCGCCCAATTTCACCACAATTATTTACATTAGCAACTCAAATGCTTACCTTACTAATTATGAAAAGATTTTCATTTGCATGGTATTAATAGGGATGCTCCAATCAGATTTTCTGCTGCCGATTCCGATACCAATCACCGATCTTTGCCGATTGCCTGGATTGACTGTTAATTTTTTGCTTTAGGTAGAATAGAGAGCGCTTCCTTGGTGTCCCGCCCAGCGCGAACACAAAGGAAGCGCTCTCCATTCTGTACCAGCCTGTCAGTACACTACAAAACACACACCTGGACTCGGTCTGCATACTCACTGGCGATTTTAATCAGGCCCATTTAAAATCTGTAATGCCACACTACCACAAGTGTGTGAACTTTGCTACAAGAGAGGAGAACACACTTGGCCAGGTCTACACCAACATCATTCAGGCTTCAGAGCAGTTCCCCACCTGGGCTCATCAGACCATCTCTCTGTTATGCTAATTCCAGCCTACAGACCTCTGTTGACGAGAAGCAAACCAGCTGTGAAACAGATCAGGGCCTGGCCAGAGGGCGCCACAACAGCACTACAGGACTGTTTTGAACACACAGACTGGCCTGTTTTCAGGGAGGCGGCCACCACCAACCAGGACGTCAACCTCACCTAATACTCAGACTCAGTAACTGGATACATAACAAAATGCATGGAAGATGTAACGGTCACCAAGGACATTACAGTGAGACCAAACGAAAAACCCTGGTTCACTCCTGAGAGCACGCAACGTTGCCTTCAGGTCTGGGGACAAGGAGGCCCTCAAGTCAGCCAGGGCCAACTTGCACCGGGGTGTGAGAGCAGCCAAGCGTGCTTATGGTGAAAAAATCAACTCGCACTTCAGACACGAAAGACCCAAGACGCCTGTGGCAAGGCATCCAGTCAGTCACAGACTATAAGCCAGCCCCCCCAAAAACATTTACATAATTTGTGAAATTTCAATAAAGTTGACTTTACTATTCACACTTGTTCCATGCGGGTTTTTTAAGTTCAATTCTAATTCAAAACCACAAATCCCAAACATGGTTTTGGGATTTGTTGAAAATTCTGCTATTAGTTGAAAATAATCCAGTCCAGGTTCGAAGAGTCTAGGTGTTGCAGTTTTTAAACTAGACTCGATTAGATGCGGAAGGTAGTGAAAAACTAGGTGGAATCACCCTTTACCCATTTCCCGAATCGGAAGCT
>NW_015114903.1:18592-22391 GCF_001443285.1 Poecilia latipinna
ATAATCCAGTCCAGGTTCGAAGAGTCTAGGTGTTGCAGTTTTTAAACTAGACTCGATTAGATGCGGAAGGTAGTGAAAAACTAGGTGGAATCACCCTTTACCCATTTCCCGAATCGGAAGCTGGAATCGCAAACTAACTTCAGCTTAATATTTCAGACTGGGACGGGGAAATTAAGACCCAGTAGAACCAGTTACGGATTTATTATTGGGACATTATCTGTGTTTTTGAATGTCATTTGGTACATATATATAAAGAAACCACCACCAGGTGCTACTAACGCGAAACTTGAATCTCCTGAGTTTACGGAAATTTAGTTTCAACGCGGTGAGCTCCGCCACAGGGCGCATGCGCACACAGCAGGCGGTTTTCCGTTATTCTGCCGACAGAGCGCTCATTTTGATATTCTTTAGTCTATTTAAGAGTTGAACTCACCGCTAAAGAAGATCGCAGCTGAAGCGTCTCTGAAATCTTGACCCGGATGTAGAAACAGCTTCCGGGTCAGAACTACTTCTTCCGGTGTGTCTATCTGTGAAAGCCGCAATTAAACCATCGCGAAAGCAGCTTGTCTGTCAGATACCAGGTGACGGCAAAGCGCGGAGGCCCTCAGTCTGCAGGTAAACTCCACGACCCTCTGAGGTCACCTGGAAACCAGTTTAACCAGTTAAACCAGCGGTAGAGTCCGCGGTGCTTTCAGCGAACTGGACTCTGTAGGAGATCGGAGCTAAGGTGCCCGAAGCTTTGCCTGATCAGAACACCGCAAACATATCAGTTGCTGGTGGTACTGAAGGTTGTTGGTTCCGATTGGACTGCAGGTTGTCTGTAGGTCCCGTCCGGGTCTGTTTGGAGATTAAACAGCGGATGGATCCGAACGAATCTGATGTTCGATGTTCGTAGTTTAAACCGATACAGAACCGGTGTTCATGGCTCAAATTCCGGTTCCGATCTGAAAAGCTGCAGCTTCAACCAGTTGATCACTTGTTAGGTGTGTAAACATCCCGGTTCCGTCGGTCCGGATCCTCATGATCTCACTAGAACAGTAGCAGGTCTGTGACCAGAAGGGGGCGCTGGACGCTTCAGCGTTTCTATTTTCATTTAAAACGCAGTGAGTCCTGATTGTTTTGTTGTGTTGAAAATGCAGCTGCATTAATTATTTCCTGATTGGAACAATAGATATATTTTGATCAATAGAAAATCTTTTTTATCGAGAATTGGTTTCGTAAAGGTGTGTGAGTTGTTGGATCACTTTTTGGATGCAAATGGTACCATATTACAGCATTCTGAGTTTTGTGATAAATTTCAATTATATTGTACCCAGGCAAAATACAAAAACATTCTTAAAGCCTTCCCTCGTCAGCTTGTATCAATGGTCAGACAAGATTTAATGTATTCTAAGGTTTGTCCTCATTTAAGGACTCTTTTGATTGAAAATGTTGATTTTTGTGATGACAAATGCAATAATAAGCTTATAAGAAGCTGTTTATCCAGTAATTGTGCCATGGATGTGCTTAAAACAGAGTATATATCCTTAGAGACTTTAACAAAGAACAAACTAAAAAGATTAGATCAAGATATTTATGTTTTCCACTTCCTTCCAAAATAAAAGATATGCAGTTTAAAGGACAAACATATTGATGGTTTATTGATGTCTGATCTAATTGTTCTGTTCAGGAGCCAACTGGAGTGAAGATGCTGCGGAGGAAACCGACCCGATTGGAGCTGAAGATCGACGACACCGAGGAATTCGAGAGTGTTAAAAAGGAGCTAGAGGTTCAGTCAACCCCTTATCTGTTCTGACCCGTCTGGTTCCGAGCCGGTCATCATGTCTGTTCTCTCTTCAGGCCAGGAAGCGACAGCGAGAGGAGGCGGGGTCAGGAGCTGGAGTGGGCGGGGCTTCTGTCATTGGTGTTGATATGATTGGGGGTGGAGCCTCTGTGTCCTCCACAGCTGCTTCGAGGGCGGAGCTTATCAACGAGCGAATCGGCTACAAGCCCCACCCCAAGCCGGCGACGCTGCCGACCTTATTTGGAAGTTTACAGTTTTAATAAAGTTTGGACAGGCTGAAGAGGCTGTTGGTTTATTTGTTAACAGATAAAATTAGCCAATAGGAAGCCAGCAGCTTTTAGTTCACTGAAAAACACTGCAGTAAAATAGACCAATCAGAGATGGCGCTGTAGACACCTGCAACATCATCCAGGAAGTGCGATAACTCGGTCTGCCGCTGCATAGAGAAGGACCTCGCTGCAGCAAACAGAAAGGGGCGGGACTGACCACTGTCAGTCTCATACCTTGTTTGGAAATGGGACCATTGCAATCCGGAAGTGAAGGGGGTGCTATTTCCGTTTTTATTTTCTTTTGAAATCTGTGATATAGCTTCATTGTTAGGAAGGAGTTTTACTCAACATGTATTTGAACTTCTCTCTTTTATTTACTTCAGCTCAGCTCACAGTTTTTAACAAATTCTGTAGCTTTCTGTGTACTTCTAAATCTGCTCCTTAGTCGCATATTTTCGGGCCTGGTACTGCCTCTAGTGGTGTGGGGGTGGTAACACAACTAATCCAATTACATTACTAAATCAGAACATGTCTTTATTATTTATTACTAATTCTGGCATTACAGGGACCATAAAAGATCAATTCCCTCACAAAACACCATACTTTTTCATTCTCTTAAGAAAGTATAGCTAATGACCTAAACAAGACCTGAATGTGGTTCCAGTTTCTCTCAATGGTCAACTTGTTGAAACTGTGGTTAATTTTAAATACCTCAGGTCGTTCCTGGACAGTCAGTTCAAATTTGCTGAAAATACTGCCTATATTTTTAAGAACTGTTCTCAGAGACTCTACCTTTTAAGAAGATCCAGTGATCTTGGGGTTACCCAACTAGAGCTTGTGTTCAAGACAATGTTGAGTGTTTTAACTTTCATCTCCTCATCTGGTTTGGTCAAATGAGCTGCAGACTAACAGACAAAGTTTTAAGAATGCTTTCAATGGGTAAAGTAGCAAGTAAACTGGTGACACCAAAACCATCTCTGTCTCAACTGTTTGCTGAAAGAACATGAAAGATGGCAGGAATATTTTAGAGCATCCATCCTCATTACTCATCAGTTTGACCCTCTGAGCTCATGAAGATGCTACTGTGTTTCTCTGGTAACTAAGAACATCTATTAGACGTCATTTATTGACAATGCAATAATTGTTCTTAACCAAACTAAATAACATGTACCTATAGTGTGCTAAGTATTTTGTTCTACTCACAAATTGTTGATAATGTGATTCGATGAGTTTTATTTTATCGTTTTAGAGTTTAAGGAAAATTTCCACCTTGATATATTAAATAGTTACATGTTATTTTTTCCTATATATAACCCTCTACCAATAAAAAGTCTGAGAATAACATATGGCACCATAAAAGTAAAAATGTGAACTTTTACTTGTTTCTGTCTAACAACCCTGGTTGTAACAACCAAATTTGTTATTCTTCTAAGAACCTAATTTATTTGTTTGTTATTGACTTTTGCTAAATTAAGTTTCTCATTGTAAATGGTATTTTACAATTTCTTTTGTTCCTCCTATAATTGGAGATATATAGATATTATTTATAAAGTATAAAGGCCTCGTCTATGTCATTTTAATTAGCTCTGATGGTGTTTTGTTGCAGAATTTATTTTTTAAGGTTCCAGTAATGCCAAAATTACTAATTACTAATAAATAATAAAGACTTGGTGGTATTTTAATTTAGTAATGTAATTAGTACGTAATGTAATTATATTACTTGTGCTATATTAGTTGTGCTACCACC
>NW_015114903.1:27653-29303 GCF_001443285.1 Poecilia latipinna
GCATGGATCTATGTAACATGACAAATTTAAAACCTTTGCACTAAAGTGATGGGCACACTTGGCAGGCCCCTTGAAATTTCAGCAGGAATTTTCTAGTATTCATGTTTATGCTTGTCTCCACTTACAACTT
The DNA here is from genome assembly GCF_001443285.1 of Poecilia latipinna. NCBI lineage: Eukaryota > Metazoa > Chordata > Actinopteri > Cyprinodontiformes > Poeciliidae > Poecilia > Poecilia latipinna. The sequence continues at coordinate 27,784 of NW_015114903.1, forward strand.
TAGCCTCGCTCCCCAAATCCCATTTCCGCCCTTCTGCTAAACTCGCGTCCAGATGGACTGCGGTGAAGCGCATTACCCAAAATTCATCGCTGCATGTGACAATTTCAGTTAAAAGGCAAAATTATGGCAATGGTTTTGTATTCTTTCTGGAAAATTCTAATAGTTCAACAAGGCACACATTATTAAAAAAGTTTGAGCAGAAAGAAAAAGAAAAAAGAGGGAATAGTCACAAAGTAAAGTATTAGAAATGCAACAGGAATTTAAAATCTTAAATTAAGCTTTTAACATATTAGTAGAAAGATTGGGCTTTTGTGATGTTGCAACATGTAAGCACTTTCACAAATTATTTAACTTTAAAATAGAGGGATTTTTAAAAATCGGTTTTTGTGAATAAAAACTTGGCCAGAGGTTTAAATCGTTAATATCATTACTCTTCATCCCCTTAGACCAAATTTTATATTAAAACATAAAGATGGAATAGATTTCTCTTGCAATATCCACTTCTGAAAATCTTTCTAAAAATATTCATGAAGTTGCAATTAAAAGTCTCAAAATCTCAGTCAAAAATATCTGACAGAATATTTATTTTCTTGTCAGAAAGTCACTACAAGGGTAACCTGGTTATATTTCTCTTTGGTTATATTTACAAATTATACATTATTTGTATTGTTCCTTTTCTGACTGAAACAACTCTGTCATTGTTTTACCGTGTTACTTTAAGATCGGAAACCCCTCCTTTTTATTTCTTCTTCTGTGGTATTGTCTTTAAAATGTTTGCACCCCTTAGACCCTCTCCTTTTGTCATGTCCTGCAGGAGAGGTGTGTACTGTTTAGTTTTCATCTAAATACATCCAGTTTATTTATAGATCTATGAAGTTAATTTGTTTTGTGTAGGACTTGGAGCGGGCGGCCTTCAACACGGCTGTTTTCTGTTTGTTCTCGTCAGAATAAATCGAGAAATCATCCATTTCTGAAGACAAACTGTGTCACGGGCTGATCGATCAATAAAACCAGCACAACGCAGAAAGGATCCTGTTCCATAAGGACATATATAATTTGAAATAATGTTTTTTTTTGTGGGAGTGGAATAGAAAGCTATTTGGTTCTTATTTTGTTTAGAGATATTGTGACTTTCAAACAAATGTTTTTAGAGGGAAAGAAAAGTGAGAGTTCCTCATGAAGCCATTCAGAACCAAACAGCTGAAAATGTTTCAACATTCAATTTAACAGCAATTCCTCCTGCTATGATTCAAATAATTAAAGATGTTACATTTAATCAGTATTTTTTTGACAGACCATCACATAATAAAAATCTGCCATCTTGGAAATACAGAAGTGTTCACTGAACAAATGAAAAAGAATCAGCTTTCAAGTGTAAAGTATTGAAATCATTTTTGTTTGTCTGAACATGTGATTACATCAAATTTCACTCTGAACCCAACTAGTCACAGCAAAACATCTGAACAGCCAAATATCTGCTGGGGGCGTGGCCTGGGGGCTTTATTGGCATAGACATAATA
>NW_015114903.1:35547-38390 GCF_001443285.1 Poecilia latipinna
CACAGGAGGTCAAAGTTCACAGCTCATTAGCGTCCACTCCTTCACCTTCATTAAACCAGACAAGCTTTTAGTCTTATGATTTATTTTCATTATAAATGATACAAATTTTTTATAACAAGTTTATAAAAGAAACGATTAGTGCCGAAAACAACAAAACGGAGTTCATTTACTGTGACAGTAGGTGGCGCTCAGTTCTCACAAAGCCCAGAAAATTATGCTGACCAATCAGAAGTCATGATTTGTTACCATGACGACTAAGCAACACCATTTAGAGGGAAAGTTTAGTGGAAGGCTGACTGGGCGGGGCCTGAGGCGACTGACAGCTGGCTGTCGGAAATAAAAACAAATTAAAAAATAAATAGAGAAAAAAAGAGTTTTAACATGGAAACTTCTGTCACCATGGTTACAGTCCAGGAGGCATTCTGGGGGCGGGGCTTAGTGGCTTTTCTTCACATTGTTTCTATAAAAAATGGCTGAATCCTTTATTTAGGCACCGTTTGTTTACATCTTGTTGGCTGTTTCTATGGCAACAGCACTTGAAAACCCATGTACCATCTCATCGGAAGCGGCTGCAGGCCTCGCCTTACTTCCTCTTGATGGCTGCCAGGTAACCCAGACCCCGCCCCCTGTGGGCGTGGCCTCGCCTCACTCCCTCTTGATGGCTGCCAGGTAACCCAGACCCCGCCCCCTGTGGGCGTGGCCTCGCCTCACTTCCTCTTGATGGCCGCCAGGTCCCTTTGCAGCTCAGAGAACTTGGGCCGGTCCTCCGGGTTGTACTGCCAGCAGCGCTGCATCACTTTGTACACGTCGTCAGGGCAACGCTGAGGACACGACATCCTGTAGCCTGGCAACCAAAAAACATCTCCACGGTCACTGCTAATCCTTTGATAGTGGTGACGGGCGGCGGCGCCCGCTTACCTTTCTCCACCTGCTCCCTGGCCTGCTGATTGGTCATCCCCGGGTACGGACACACCCCCAGGCTGAAGGTCTCCCACAGCAGGATGCCGTAGCTCCACACGTCGCTCTCTGAGCTGTAGCGACCTACGGAGGACAGCCGGTCAGCAGCCAGTCACCAATGGGCTTGGGTGTGGGCGTGGCCAGGTGTTACCGTAGTTCAGGGCCTCAGGTGCGGTCCACTTGATGGGAATCTGCTTGAGTCCAGAAGATGAATAAACGCCGTCATCTTCCTGCCGGCTCATCCCGAAGTCGCTGATCTTCAACACGTTGCTTTCTCCGACCAGACAGTTCCTGGCGGCCAGGTCCCTGGGGGTCAAGGGTCATGGTCACACCTCGCTCCACCTTGCCTCCCGCTTGCCTGAGCGACCGTACTCACCTGTGGATGCAGTTTTTACTCTCCAGGTACGCCATGCCGGCAGCAGCGTCCACGGCGAAGCGAACCAGCTGCTTTGTCTTCAGCTCATCTTTCTTCTTCCTCAGGAACGACAGGAAGTCTCCGCCTGGTGGAACAGGAACCCCTCAGTTACGGCCAATAGGAAGCCAGCAGCAGACGGCCAGCCAATAGGAAATGGAGGCTCCACCCACCTGAAACCAGCTCCATGACGATGTAGATGGGTTGCCTCTGAGTGCAGACACCGATCAGCTTCACGATGTTGGGATGGTCGTATTGCTTGAGGATCCTGCAGCCAATCAGGTGAGAGCTTTAACGTCTTTCTTCTTCTATGGTTGGTGGTTTGAACCCACCTGAGAGCTCACCTGGCCTCGGAGAGGAAGCGGATCTTCAGCTCCGGAGGTAAATCCTCTTTACATGTTTTGACGGCAACTGGCACTTTGTCTCGCTGCAGCGTTCCTTTGAAGACCTCGCCAAAGTTACCCTGACAACAGAGAAAGGCATTATGGGACACGGGAGCAGACAGGTGCATCTAGGTATGGTGGGTGAAAACAGGAAGTGAGGTCACCTTTCCTAGTAGCTCTCCCAGCACAACGTCTTCATGGTTCAGGATCCACTTCTTGTCCTGAAGAGGAAACCAGACTTTCAAGATGGCGGCTCGTTGGAGCAGCTGCCGTGTTCATTCCCTTTGGTTCTTCATCACTGCCCAAAGCCCCAGACGGGTAGCCACAGTTCATGCATCGAACTCGGTATGAAGCGGCGCGGGGACCAATCACACGCTCTAAAGTTTACCTGCCGCTGAGTGGCGTGCCTCCTTTCACTCAAACTGGGCATAGGCTCACCTGTATATGTTTTTATATCATACAGGTGTGAAGATCCATGTTTCTCAAGTTTAAAACCCGCGTTAGCTCTGCTCACACAGCTCAGTGTGAGCCGCTAATATAGGAGCGCCTTGAGGGAGCAGTGAGAATAATTTATCTTTGTGAAAAAAGGATTATGTGCAGCGTTTACAACTCAACTCGATGCCCAGCGTGTGGCGCTGTGTGGTCCCGGTTGGCCAGAGTGTTGGTGGTTAAGCTGTTCAGTCCACAGCCTCAGTCACGCTGGTTTTATTTTATTTCTGCCAGTATTACATTTAATTTTTTTAGCTGCAGTCTGATACTGAGTTTAATCTTTGAGTTTTAGCCGTTTGCTCATAAATACAGTAAACTACAATTATCACTTATTGCCCAGACAATTAAACTACTCCCCTCTCCCAGATTTCACTAAATACATGTTGAAAAGCTGTTAGAGCTGCAGATGTTTTTAGCAGCAAGCGGGGGCCCCAAGTCAGATTCTGCTCCAGGCCTCATCAGCCTTGGACCGGCCCTGCAGGATTAAATCTGCTGCACTACACAGAGATGAGCAACAAACAGGAAATTTAATTCAGTGCTGCTAATGTGGCTTTAGTAGCTCTAACATTTAGTGTCTGTTGACTTTTAATAAGAGTCACAGA
>NW_015114903.1:39681-45324 GCF_001443285.1 Poecilia latipinna
CTTTGCAGCTCAGAGAACTTGGGCCGGTCCTCCGGGTTGTACTGCCAGCAGCGCTGCATCACTTTGTACACGTCGTCAGGGCAACGCTGAGGACACGACATCCTGTAGCCTGGCAACCAAAAAACATCTCCACGGTCACTGCTAATCCTTTGATAGTGGTGACGGGCGGCGGCGCCCGCTTACCTTTCTCCACCTGCTCCCTGGCCTGCTGATTGGTCATCCCCGGGTACGGACACACCCCCAGGCTGAAGGTCTCCCACAGCAGGATGCCGTAGCTCCACACGTCGCTCTCTGAGCTGTAGCGACCTACGGAGGACAGCCGGTCAGCAGCCAGTCACCAATGGGCTTGGGTGTGGGCGTGGCCAGGTGTTACCGTAGTTCAGGGCCTCAGGTGCGGTCCACTTGATGGGAATCTGCTTGAGTCCAGAAGATGAATAAACGCCGTCATCTTCCTGCCGGCTCATCCCGAAGTCGCTGATCTTCAACACGTTGCTTTCTCCGACCAGACAGTTCCTGGCGGCCAGGTCCCTGGGGGTCAAGGGTCATGGTCACACCTCGCTCCACCTTGCCTCCCGCTTGCCTGAGCGACCGTACTCACCTGTGGATGCAGTTTTTACTCTCCAGGTACGCCATGCCGGCAGCAGCGTCCACGGCGAAGCGAACCAGCTGCTTTGTCTTCAGCTCATCTTTCTTCTTCCTCAGGAACGACAGGAAGTCTCCGCCTGGTGGAACAGGAACCCCTCAGTTACGGCCAATAGGAAGCCAGCAGCAGACGGCCAGCCAATAGGAAATGGAGGCTCCACCCACCTGAAACCAGCTCCATGACGATGTAGATGGGTTGCCTCTGAGTGCAGACACCGATCAGCTTCACGATGTTGGGATGGTCGTATTGCTTGAGGATCCTGCAGCCAATCAGGTGAGAGCTTTAACGTCTTTCTTCTTCTATGGTTGGTGGTTTGAAACCACCTGAGAGCTCACCTGGCCTCGGAGAGGAAGCGGATCTTCAGCTCCGGAGGTAAATCCTCTTTACATGTTTTGACGGCAACTGGCACTTTGTCTCGCTGCAGCGTTCCTTTGAAGACCTCGCCAAAGTTACCCTGACAACAGAGAAAGGCATTATGGGACACGGGAGCAGACAGGTGCATCTAGGTATGGTGGGTGAAAACAGGAAGTGAGGTCACCTTTCCTAGTAGCTCTCCCAGCACAACGTCTTCATGGTTCAGGATCCACTTCTTGTCCTGAAGAGGAAACCAGACTTTCAAGATGGCGGCTCGTTGGAGCAGCTGCCGTGTTCATTCCCTTTGGTTCTTCATCACTGCCCAAAGCCCCAGACGGGTAGCCACAGTTCATGCATCGAACTCGGTATGAAGCGGCGCGGGGACCAATCACACGCTCTAAAGTTTACCTGCCGCTGAGTGGCGTGCCTCCTTTCACTCAAACTGGGCATAGGCTCACCTGTATATGTTTTTATATCATACAGGTGTGAAGATCCATGTTTCTCAAGTTTAAAACCCGCGTTAGCTCTGCTCACACAGCTCAGTGTGAGCCGCTAATATAGGAGCGCCTTGAGGGAGCAGTGAGAATAATTTATCTTTGTGAAAAAAGGATTATGTGCAGCGTTTACAACTCAACTCGATGCCCAGCGTGTGGCGCTGTGTGGTCCCGGTTGGCCAGAGTGTTGGTGGTTAAGCTGTTCAGTCCACAGCCTCAGTCACGCTGGTTTTATTTTATTTCTGCCAGTATTACATTTAATTTTTTTAGCTGCAGTCTGATACTGAGTTTAATCTTTGAGTTTTAGCCGTTTGCTCATAAATACAGTAAACTACAATTATCACTTATTGCCCAGACAATTAAACTACTCCCCTCTCCCAGATTTCACTAAATCCATGTTGAAAAGCTGTTAGAGCTGCTGATGTTTTTAGCAGCAAGCGGGGGCCCCAAGTCAGATTCTGCTCCAGGCCTCATCAGCCTTGGACCGGCCCTGCAGGATTAAATCTGCTGCACTACACAGAGATGAGCAACAAACAGGAAATTTAATTCAGTGCTGCTAATGTGGCTTTAGTAGCTCTAACATTTAGTGTCTGTTGACTTTTAATAAGAGTCACAGAGTTTTTCAGATCTCCGCGCTTCGCATCAACTCTGACTATGTAGAAAAGCATTTGATATGTTTGATGCTTTGTGTAAACAGAAAAACAATACTGAAAATGAGAAAATAATATAAAACCAGCATGACTATGAGGCGAGGCTAAAGCTCCTCACCGGGCTGAACCTGCATAATGAGGTTAGCGATGGCTCGTTAACCGCCAACGCTGGGGCCAACCGGGTCACAGACATGAACTTTACAGGGCAGACAGCACCACACGCTGGGCAGCGAGGTGAGATGGGAACCATCCATCCATTTTCTAACACCCTTGTCCCTAAGAGGTCAAGAGGTGCTGCTGCCTCTTGTTGAAGATTTTAAGTTATAATATTTCTTCAGAAAGAAACTCTTTGGCTCGAACTTCTTCATCCCAGGTTCTCCCGTCGGGCCGCGTGTAGCCACACAAAAACAACGAGTGCAGACGTCACAGAATTACAGAGTTTAATCCAGTAGAAGACAACGCATGAAATTACAACAGAAACTGCAGAACAACAGAGACATACATTCATTTACCTCACATAAATGGAAAGAATAAGAAGGAAAGAAAGAAAAGCAAAGACGTCTGGAGAATTGCAAGAGCAAATCTGATTAGTTACTCCTGTGTAGAAAGTTTTATAGTAAAAGGCGTATTCTCATCTTTAATTTATTCAAATAAGGCGTATCTTTGCTCATCCAACCAGGATCTGTCTCTGACCCTTTTAAAACTCCCTGCAAGTCACGATCTAAGGCCATTTGTCCCCTTTTGTTTAAACGAAGTGAGAGCAGAGCTTCTCCTGAACTCCTGCTGTTTTATGACTTTTCATGGATCTGTGTGAAAAGCTGGAACTTCTCCTGATTGTTTTCCCACACAGATAAAGGGCAGTTCAAAAGATCCTAGCAAACCATCTGCTGTAACTACAGGTAACATAAAGGTCAATAGGCCAGAATAAGTTACTGATTTTAAAACTATAATTAGGCTATTTCAATCAAGACATGTTAAGTTTTAAAACTAGCATACTTTAAATTTATTTTCTTAACACTCTCCAGCTAACATTCTGGGCGAGAGGTGGGGTCACCTGTCGCCAGTCTGTCGCAGGGCAACACAGAGACAGACAGGACACACAACTACACACACCTAGGGAGGATTTAGAGAGACCAGTTAACCCGACAGTCGTGTTTCTGGACTGTGGGTTGAAGCTGGAGAACCTGGAGAGAACATGGAGACTCCATGCAGAAAGCATGCAGAGGCAACGTTCAGAGGCAACGTTCAGGATTGATAATTATTCCAGATTTCAGGAATAGATCCGCCCCGCTGCTCGGCGCAGCAGAGACACCTGCTGTACAGCTTATTTAATGAAAAGAAAAGAAAAAAATTAAGCATTGTTTTTAAAAAATCATATTTAAATTATTTTTCTAAAAACAAAAACAAGCGACTGTATTCCCCACTGTATCCAAAGCCTATAAGGGCTTTGGATACAGTGGGGAAACCCTGATTTATGGCCCCTGAAGCCCCTGAAGGCTCTTCCTGGGGGCCTTAAACAGCCGCTGAATTAATTTGGATTAAACAGAATAATTAACTATTTTAATTGTATTTTTTTTAACTTGTTTTTAAGCCTAGTTGTGGGTTTAAATAGCGTTTCACTGGCCATGTTTTCCAGACACATCCAGTAATATTCTACTGTCAACTTAACATCTTTAAAACAAACCATGATGGACGATGATGGAGGCCTCGGCGCCGCTGGGCTCAGCAGGTTTACTGGGCCCGTCTTTAAACACCTTCCCATTCTAATTTATGTCTGAAATGTTTCCAAGTACGACGTGGGCGGGGCTAACGGTCAGTCGGGTCAGGTCGGTGATTTGATTGGCATCGTGTCAGTATAATTCGGCCCATTTATCACGCGCCTGTGTAGGTGTGTGATGGTGGGTTACCTTGACGACCGGGTTGAGCAGGACGACCCCAGACTTCTTGGTGATGACCTGCTTGGAGGAGAAGTGATGCTCGATGAGCTGAGGGATGGTGGGGAAGCCCGTCCCTTCAAACCGGTACTGACTCTACCAGAGAGAGAGAGAGGAGAAGGCGGTGGGTTCGGTGACCTCTGACCCCACCCGCTCCAGTGGGCCTGAGCATGAGAATACGTACGTCGGCGAACTGGATGATGAAGTGGCGCCTCTGGTCGTCAGAGAACACCGACAGGACGTACTCGCCCGGCTTCCCGTGGCTCTCCCTCACCAGGAAGTCCCCCTGTTGCCGTAGCAACTCCTGAGCCTCAGTGCGGGGGATGGCTCCATGGTACCACTCCTGCTCCGCCAGGGGGCGCTCCGACGTGGGAATCACATCAAAGAACTGCTGCTCAAACAGAGGCCAGGAGAAGAAGACGTGACCAGCGAGACCAAAGGACAGGCAGAGAAACGCTGTGGAAGGACGACTCACCGAAGAGGAGGAGCCCAGCATGGCTTTGGGTGAGCGCATCATGCCGGCCAGCGAGTGGCGCAGCGTGTCAAAGCGTGAGCTCTTCTCCTTCTTGTCCTGCAGGGCACAGGGGTCAGAGGTCAGGAGGAGAGCCGGTTGCCATCTCTGAAACTCCACCTTCACCCACCGTCGACGACACCGAGCGCGTGTCGTCCTCATACTGCAGCGCTGGCGGCGGGGAGGCGACTGCGGCGGCCATCTTGGTGTCCAGCAAGGCTTTCTGGGAGAGGAGGCAGGCCTCTGAGCTGCGCAGCGATTGGACGGCCTGACGCAGCTCCAGCAGGGACAGCTTTTGGCTCAGCAGCAGGACGCAGCTGAAGGTGAGACAAACAGGTGAGGCCTGGCTCCGCCCCCTTGACCCCGCCAGGTGATGCCTGGCTCCACCCCCTTCACTCTCTCGCTCTTCCTGTTGGCATTTGGCTGGCCGGTTTGGATCCGGGCCTCCAGGTCGTCTGCCAGCATCTCCTTCTCCTGCAGGTTCTTCTGGGTCAGCGCCAGCTCCTCCGTCTTCCACGATAACCTGGACAGGAGGTCAGAGTGGGCTTTTACTCTGGAAGGTGACAGGAAGTGCTTTTATGTAGTCGGCGCTCACGTGTTCTGCAGGCTGTCTGCGGTCAGCGTGTTCCACAGGATCTCGTTGGCCGGGATGTTGTCTGTCTCGTCCAATAGGGACGCGTCGAACTCCACGCTTGGTTCCGGTGGCACCGGCGACCTGACCGCAGGACGAATGAGCGGTTACTATGGCGACCGGAGATCGCCACAGCCACCGTGCGGCGGGACCGGACTCACCTGTAGGCGTCGATGAAGTGCTGGTACTCGGCCAGCGGGTCGATCTGCTGGACGGACACTGAGATCTCCCGATGGACGCCGACGACTTCCTCCGTCAGCAGAGAGCTGATCTCACAGTACTCCTCCAGGATACTTTTACTAGAGTACACAGAGGTACCTCACAGTACTGCACAGTACTACAGGGTAGGGTTGGGTGAATTATTTACTATTTACAATGGTTAAACTGGTTTTATCAGCCATCCAGTATAAATTGTCGTTCATAATT
>NW_015114903.1:49812-62426 GCF_001443285.1 Poecilia latipinna
ATTTTCAAAATAAAAGATCCTCCAGACTCAAATAATACATAAAACGGAAATATTTAATTATTTTTTGTGCAGCCCGGTACCAACTGGTCCACGGCCTGGGGGTTGGGGACCACTGTTTTATTCGACACCCTGTGAATGCATCACTAGCCACTCCCAGCCTGAACGTCCTGCCCGCACTGCAGAGGAAACAAGATGGCGGCCGGCTGAGTTCCAGGTGAAAGACGCAACCTGAAGAGGAGCCAGATGACCTGGATCAATAATTTGGTTTGGATTTTATACGGAGGAAAACAAAACAAGGTCATTTAGGTTGCACCATCTTTTACGAGCCGTTTATTCTGTTGAGATGGGATTCACTTAGAGCCACGCAAAGGCAAAACGGTTCAACAATAACTCAAAAACATTCATCCTTTTTTCTCGCTCTCTTCTACGTTACATGCAGACTCATTGGCATAACAACTGACAGCATAAAACACTCAGATATTTCCCACAGTGTTGAGTCCGTCACAGTTTCATTTGGCGGATTAGCTACCGTTGCTATTAGCTAGCCTGACACTAGCGGTGCTGGATTAGCTAGCGTTGCTATTAGCTAGCCTGACACTAGCGGTGCTAGATTAGCTACCGTTGCTATTAGCTAGCCTGACATTAGCGGTGCTAGATTAGCTACCATTGCTATTAGCTAGCCCGACATTAGCGGTGCTGGATTAGTTAATTTAAACACCTGCTGGTGTTTAGGTCGCCACTTTTTCTATTGTAAGTGAACCGAAACGCAGCACATCTACTTGTGACAATTGTAAAGTCAAACTACTTTCCTCTCCCTGGCTATTTTTCTCTTAATTAGAACTTTTGTCATAGTGTTGACCACTCTGACCGCTGTGTTGATAGTCTGACAGCTTTTTGCCCTCCAGCAGGGCGATGGGGACGTCATGCTGAAAAGGTTTTATAGTTTAAAATAGCATCGGAGATTATTGAAATATATTGTGAAAGGTGTTGTGTATCATGAAATACCAAAAAATACTGGGATATTAGATGTTCCTCGTATCGCCCAGCCCTCTCAGTGGCTGGGGTCATGTGACTCACAGTGCCAGCGTCATGTCCTCCTGCATCCTCTGCAGCGCATCGAGCAGCGCTGGCGCCGCCCGCTGGCGGTGGTTCTCCTGCTGAGTTCGGGCGCCGCACACCGCCAACACATAGTTATTGTGGAGGTTATGGAGCTTCGCTGTAGCTTTGTCGTAGCGTTCGCGAGCCCGCTCTGCTTCCCGGCCTGTGATTGGAGGGAGAGTAAGGGACGTGGTGGTCAGTGCAACAGGAAGTGCGGTCAGCAGCAGGGCGGCCGAACCAGGACCGACCTTTGGATAACGCCTCTCGGTACTTCTCTTTGGCGTTGTTGGCATCGCGGCTCAGCTGACGGTAGGAGGCCTTCAGCTTCTCCAGGTCATTTTTGGTTACCTAGCAACAACAGACAGGCTTGTTTCTGCGGTCGTGATCCGAGCCGCCCTCGACCGAATCCCGGGTTACCTTGTGGTTGTGGCTCTCCAGCTGCTGATGAAGACTCTGGTAGCTCTTCTTCACCTGCTGCTTGTCCCGAATCAGCGTGGCGAGGCGGTGCAGCGGGCCGGAGTTCAGGTCGTCGGCGTGGCTCCTCATGATGTGACCCAACGCCTCCGTCTGACGGATCACCTGAGACCACGACTGACAGAGCCACCGGACTAAGAGGGGCTGGCCCACAAGCCCCGCCCTCTGGCAACAGGTGAGCAGCTTACCTTGCTGACTGTGCTCACATAGTCGGCGGCTTCCTGCTTCTCTGTTTGCTGAGTCATGCTGAGCAGCAGGGCGGCGTACTCCTTATCGCTCTTCACCCGCAGTGTCATGAAGCGCTTCACTGTCTCCAGCAGCTAGAGGGCGCCAGAGCACACAGGTTCAGCTACAGCTGACGGGTCAGAACCCGTCTGCTCCCCGACTCCTGATGCCAAAAGTCAGGTGAGACACAGACCTGTACCGACCCGTTCCCCTACCCCACACATGGCTGACTGTGGTACTTGTCCGGTTTGCTCGGCACCAGTCAGCTCATGAGCTGACTGGACCGGTCGGACTCTGTCGCGTCCAATAGCACGGCGCTGGTCGGGTCACATGACACAGATGCCACACAGGACTGAAGGAATGTCAACACTTCTGGTTGTTTTATCACCGTGTTGAAATTAGAAATTTATTGATCGTAGTGGCCTGGTGATCGATAGTATCTGATTGGCGATCGCTGATCACCTGTACCTCAAACTTAGCGGCCTGCAGCACCAGAGATGCCGTCTCTCTGGGTGCATCATCACTGGAAAGCTTCCTTGTCCTCACCAACATGGCGGGCCAACACACGAACAGCTGAGATGCTTCTGCTTCTTCAAGGACTTTCCCACAATGCTCTGCGTGTGTAGCATAAATGTTGTTCAACTTTTCTGCCTGTTCGAAGCTTTAAATTCACTTGTGTTTATTTCCATTTCAGAGTTTTAACGCCATTTTAATGTTTATATTAAATTTAGCTTATTTCACACATGAAGCAGCAGCTGATTGTGTTTATTTGTCTTATAAATTATTTAAAAAATAGGTAAATCATTTTGTCCTTTGGACAACAGAGGTCGCTAAAGCACCAGACAGCTAGCCATGCTGTGATTAAATCAATTTCGCATTTGTCTTTGAATGTTAGCTTTAATATTTTTTTATTTTTAATGTTGAGTATTTTTTTACTTCTTGCTTCATGCTGAGATTCTCAGGTTTCAGCCTGATGGCTCACTGGTTGCAGTACCTGCTTTGGCCTGCAGGTGTAAAATACATGTAGCTGGTACAGCTTATCATCAAATAACATTTCCAGCCAATCCATGTGATCAATATTAGCAGCAAAAATTGGATCAATGATCAATACTGATTGTTGTGATTGGTAAATATCAGCAGGATCAGTTTCATCTCTACCGGCAGAGAATCAAACGGTTCCTGAGCGATCATCGAGTTCAAATCAGTTCAGGCCCGACCGGTTCCAACTGCTGGCTCTGGTCTGGTCCGATCAGAAGACCCTGGACGTCTCGGCCCAGTTCATCAGAACAGGCTGTGGCCAGTGGGGATCCCGACCAGAACTGGCCCCATCTTACCTTCAGCTCCCAGTCCTGCAGCTTCAGCAATCCCTCGTGGGAGTTGATGAGATCCCGACCAAAACCCATCCCGGATCAGCGGTTCCGTCTCTAGAAGTGCAGCACAGAAAAACCCGAGGGCATCGTCCTGTGGAGAGAGGGACGGGTCAGAACCAGAACCACTGGGTCCAGTTGGGGTGGGGACCTCAAGGTTCTGATCACGGCATCTGCAGCCAAACTATAGTGACCCAACTTCCCAAGCCTCCCACTGGGTCTGCTCCAGTCCCACTGGTGAGTGGATCGGGTCTCACCTCCCAGTGGGACCCGATCCGCTCACCAAAGAAATGTCCCTCCCTCTCAGGGCGTCTCTCACCGGCTCCTTTCGGTGTGGCGGAGCAGCGGCCCCCCACTGGGGGCCCAGCTTGTGCCTCTGAGGGAGAACCCAGGCCCCAAAGCAGGAAACTCCTTCCAGCCGGTTGTATCTGTGATCTCGTTCTTCACCCAAAGCTGGTGGCCTTAACGAGGATAGGAACGCTGATCGATGGTAAATCGAGAGCTTCGCCTTCTGACTCAGCTCTCCATCTCTCAGAGCGCCGCACCGATCCGCCTGTCAATGGTTCGCTCCATTTGTCTGTCATTCATGAACCCAGAGAAATGTAAACTCCTCCTCACCCAGAGAAGGTTCGCTACCTTTTCCTGCCCTCAGACTTGGAGGCACTGATCGCGGTGGTGAACCGGTCCAGAGACAGCTGAAGGTTCTGGTCTGATAAACCCAACAGAGCCACTGCAAACTTCAGAACCTGGATCCTGAGGTCACCAAAACGGATCAACACCTGCCCTGCTCAGAACCAGAGCCCAACGTTCACCAGCAACAAGTCCGACTCAACTGCAGCAATGAGGACCAAGTTCTGGCGCCAGTGTTCCTGGATCTCCTTTGCCTGTACCAAGGGACCTGGAACCCGGCCCTCCTGACCCCCGAGGACATTCCTGAGGAGGACTTGAACTTGGCCTCACCTGCTGCTTCTCTCCAGGTTTGCTAAAACGAACTGAGACCCGGTCCGATGAAGAGGCTCGGTGTCGCCTCCAGGATGGGTCAGAACCCGTCCTCCTAGGATGGAGCTGATCAGCCATCTCTGGGTCCAGGCTGGACTTCCGGGCCACCAGCTGGAGGGACGCCGAGGCTACGCTAGCCTTAGCTCCTTAGCCCCATTCAAACTAATGGAGGAAGAGCTATCATGCTACTGCTAGGAGATAGCTGCCACTGCTCCAGTTGAGGTCCGTCACCTTAGAACTCACAACACGTTCAGAACCTGAATAAGTCGGGTCCATTCTAGCAGAACTTGTCCCGGCTGCTGTCCTTGATTCGGTCCTGAGACGCACGCAGGTCGCAGGGGCGAGCAGCCGGAGAAGGAATGGCAGTCCGGGACCTCCACAGTTCGGGAGTGGGATCGCTGTTTTCCTGGAGCTTTCTGTTGCGTTTACTGACCTGAAAACTGGATATTTCTGCGGCAGCGTCTCCGTCTGGTCACCGTGCTTCCCTCTGGTCCTCCCCGGGACTCATGTCGTCCTCTGTACCGGGTTTATCTGCTCCGTTGCCGTGTTTTTGCTCTGCTGTCCGGGATGCAGAGCTAAAGCTAACGGGTAACAGGGAGGGGCTTCCGCCGGAAACGGAAAACCGGGAAGAGGTTGGAGAGGGAGACGGGATGGGGTGGGAGGAGCCAGTAAAGAGAGAGAGAGAGAAAAAAAACAGTCACGTGACGAAAATAACAAGAGACAAAAGACGGACATATGGTTCATTCCGCCATGTTTCATTCCCAAACCAGAAACAATCCTCACAGAACCGAGAAGTCTGAACCTCCGGCTCCTCCTGGTTCACCAACACTCTGTAGTCCGGAACAACAAAGAAGAAACACTAAACCATAGATAAAGACATAAACATTACCTGCATAAACTCTAAACAGAAATAAAATCAATCGAAACATTTAAACAAAAAGCAGTTAATAAATTTAATCTTTATAAGATGACCACAGGGGGCGGTATGGAGCGCAGTTTAATGGGCTTCAAATAAAACCGCTTTACTGGAAAACGATGTCTTCATCTTCATCACCATCATCACTAAAATCTAATTGATGGCTGTAAATTATTTTTATTACTGCGATTTTTATTATTGACAAAGGTTTCAATAAAGAAAAAGAGACCAGATCAAACTGGGGGTAGCGGTGGGGGGGTGTTATGGAACCAGTGAAACCAGTAAGCCCCCACCTTGGGCGGAGCTCTGAACTGGAAATGAGAGGAATGAAGGAACAGTCAAAGTTTCTGTCCAACTGGTTCCAGAGACATGAGGCGTTCACTGCCCTCTGTTCAACACAACTTCAACACCTTTTGTTTTTTACTCCTCTGGAGTCACATGGCCTCCAAACGGGAAACACACTTCGCTTCGCTCGGCACAGAGGAAAATATTTATGAACAATAAATCAAAGTCAATCATTCAATTCAGAATAAATTAAAAACAATTCATTTTGAAATAATTTTGACTCTAAAATATATAAAAGGGTCAAATTAAATAAACTAGTAAAATATATTGATAATTATTGGATTAAAAAAATGCCAGCAGAAAAAAATACCAGAATGAAAGATTCAGAAAAAATTACAAGAGGAAAGAAAAGATTCTAAAATAAAAAAAACAAAATAATTTAATAAATATAGAATAAATCTACCAATATTGAGAAAGTGAATAAAATGTTTAAAATCAATACAAAACAACAAATTAACAATATTCCAACAAACATGTATAACAATTAATTTCAATAATTGCAAATATTTACAGATCTCTTACACCCAGATTTTATACAATTTTTATTCTCTGTTTTCATAACTTTAGATTTTCCAGTGTCAAGGGCCCTTGACCTGTCCCCTCCCACAAAATGTATTTCTTCATTCATTTATTTATTTTATAGAAATAGAAAAAATCGGGGCCCTGTCAATTACTATTGTTGTGTTTTTTAAAATTGTTTTTAGCAGTAAAAATTAAATGTTATCCCATCCATCCATTTTCTGAACACCCTTGTCCCTCAGTGGGGTTGGGAGGGGTGCTGGTGCCTATCTCCAGCTAATGTTCCGGGTGAGAGGCGGGGTACATCCTGGACAGGTCGCCAGTCTGTTGCAGGGCAACACAGAGACACAACCATGCACACACACACACCTAGGGGCAATTTAGACAGACCAATTAACCTAACAGTCATGTTTTTTGGACTGTGGGAGGAAACCGGAGTACCCGGAGAAAACCCACGCATGCACAGGGAGAACATGCAAACTCCATGCAGAAAGACCGGGAATCGAACCCAGAACCTTCTTGCTGCACGGCAACAGCTCTACCAACTGCGCCACTGTGCAGCCTAAATGTTATCCCTCCCAGACCAAAAAGCACACATCTATATTTACACTGAACTCCCCCCTGGATCTGCGTTAAATCCAGGGGGGATTTAACGGTGACGGTGACGCTTTCCGCAGCTCAGTACAAGACAAGAACTGTGGCTGTTACTTTGCTGCCTAGAAAAATAATGAAGTCAAGTTTAAAAAAACAGAGATAAGAGAGAGAAAAAGGCAAGGGTGTCTATTTGTAACCCAGTTTTTCTCCGAGAGGTGAGTAGACTGTGTGAGATTATCAACCTTTTAGCATAGTTAGCTTAGCTACAGACTGCTGTTTGTCAATGTAGCATTTAATGAATTAAGGAAAAGAAATACCAACAAATTCATATTTAACTCTTCCCTGTACCTTTTACCACTTAACAACAGGTGAGTCAGTCAGCAGCAGCTCTAACCACCATACAGCATCAACCCTCTTCCTCCCCGTCCCAGTGAAAAAACTGAGCAACACTGTGTTCAATGACAAGCTAGTTAGCATCATTCCAGGGAATCCATAGGGATTTCTCTGTGTCTTTGCTCTTTTTACAATTACACAACAAAAACAATGTATTTGTTGCTGACATAAATTCAAACAATCTTTATAAAATGATCAAAAAAACATCCTCCTGTGTGGACTGCAGCCAGTCCACACAGTTTTACCTTAGCTTGCATTTAAATTACAGGTATCTGTTGCCTAAGTGAAAATAAAGCTGCAGAATGACACTTTTATAAGAAAAAACACAAAAAATTTTTTTTTACATATTTGTTAAAAATATTGTGTTGTAAGCATGGCATGATAGATAATTTGTGAAAAAAATTATTTCCTCTGCCTTCTCCCAGTGCTATCTAGAAACAACCAAACAGAAGCAGGAGGTGGGTCTTAACGCTGTCAATCACAATCTCATGTGGTGCTGCTCATCCTTCCTCGATTTGTGCCGTGCTGCAGCTAGCCTAGCACAGAGCTGTGCAGATTCAAACTGTGAATGCTCAGTTTAGTTAGCATAGCTACCAATGATGGCAGATAAACAGTTTTCCTGAAACAATAAGTTGTTTCTTCACCATTAGCACATTTAACAGTGAGTGAATGAGGCTAATTGACAGCATTAAGACCCTCCTCCTGGTTCTGATTGGTTGTTTTGGTCAGAACGGTGCATTACTTTAACCAGTAATAGTAATTCAGGAAGCAGATGGAGGAGATTGACTGATTTTTCCAGATTATTTGTCAAATAGCAAGCTGTCACAACATGGTGACAGCTTTAACAAATATGGAGAAAACACATTTTTGTTAAAGTTCTGTACTGCAGCTTGAATAAAATGCAACTACATAGCATTTTTTTGAGAAGTGTGGATTGTTTTATGTATATTTTGCACATTGTGACTGTTGCAGGTGGGAAGAGACATTTCAATGAGATAAAACTAATAATAAAAAATTTAAGCAATCTATTTGCAAGCAGTATGTGAACTGTTGCAGGTAAAGTTCACTAGCAGTGAATATTGTGTTAGTTATCAGTATTGGACCAAAGAAAGCAAGAGAGTTGCAAGCCTTTAAAATTGTGATGCTTTTGATGGGTCAGATAGACTCAAGAAACTGTAACAGTAGTTGCGCAGGGGGCCCAAGGAAATTTTTTGTCATGGGGCCCAAGATTTCTGGCGTCGCCCCTGGTTGGCAGACATATGTAAACATGGTCATGTAAGCTGCAGCGTGTGCGTGTAAGCAGACAAAAGAGGCTAAAAGAGATAGAGGAAAACACAGAATCCATAACAAAAGCAAACTTGAAATGTTCATAAAATACAAATATGACACTAAAGCTGGACTTTATAAACAGGAATAAAATATAAAATGTTTTTCACTAATAAAAAACTGCAATAAATTCTTTAAACAGAAATCTGAAACTAAAGAAAATCTGCTTATAGATATTCAGACATTAAGAGGTCAAACCTCTGAGAGGAGGAGGCGTTGTCCCCTGTGGGCGAGCTACATAGAGAATGAACAGAGAAAGAGAGAGAGAGAGAGAGAGAGAGAGAGAGAGGGAGGGAGTGCCGACAGGTAGAACAGGTTTGGGCGAGGCGGTCAAGAGACTCAGGAGAGAGAGAGAGACGAGTCAGATTTATTGTTTCGGTCAAATAAAACATATTTTTTCTCCAGATACAAAGGGCCTGAATCCATTCCAGACAGAAGAAGAAGAAGCTGCCAGAGGAGGTGGACTGTTTTTAAAGACACAGAAGAAGACGAAGGTGGACACACCTGAGGACAGGTGAGTCGTCTCAAACTAGAAAACAAACCTGAAACTAGAAAACCTTCCCCAGTACAAGCAGAACCACAGACTGTTCAGGTAATAATCAATAGATAGATATATAGATGGACCAAACTTCAACCAGCAGAATTAATCTGTGAGGGTCAGAAGTTTACATACACCTCCTCAGGATTTGGCAGGTTGCCTCTGAACTGATGATTTGGGTCGGGTGTTCTGGTTTCCTCCTATGGCTCCACAGCGGTTTGTTGCGGTTCTGACCCGTTCCTCCTGACAGAACCGGGTCAGGAAAAATACGAGGACATGTTTTTATTTGGTGTATGTAAACTTATGGTTCCTACTGTTGCTCAGATCGTTAAATGAGGAGAAATTATTATCAAACGCCTTTAAAACGAAGGTGGTCTTTTGTGAGGGATCCTGATCATTAGAACTTGGCATCAGCTGCGTTCTGATGGATCATCAGATGTTTTGGATATGAATCTGCTGTCAGGTTTGGACTAGGCCGTAGCATCTCAACATTTCCTGTAGGAGAAACCATCATTTAATGATCCTGGTTTATAAAACTGGGCTGCAGCTGATTTAAACTCCCTGCTGCAGCGACCTGTTGCTGCCCGTTCTGTACGCTGCTGCAGCATTTTCTGCTGCAGGTTCTTGGTGTTGGACAGAGAAAGAGAAGCGAGGATTCAGAGATGGAATCGGCTCCAGATCTCATTTCTTTGGATTTTATGTACCACTGCTTTAATCTGCAATTTGTTTTAAACTGTTGTAAATGTTTTAGTTTGTTCATTTTGTGTAACCAGGTTGTTTCTGCTGCAGATTTCTGCCTCAGAGGGTTTTACCAGCTTAAAACAGATTAAAAATATAAAATAAATAAATTAAACTCGCTCAGTTCAGATTATTAAACTTTTAGTTCAGATTATTAAACTCGTTAAGGTTTAACTTGCAGAGCTGATTGGTTGTTTCTCCTTGAAGCATAAACTTGACCCGATTGGTTGTAATATGGAGGAAGTGACATCATAGATGTTTGTTGTTATGTATTAATGAAACTTTATTCACATCATTCTCTCTTTCTCTCTAGATTGGCTGTTCTGCCCCCCCTCCCCCACCATCCCCTTCTCTGACGTCATCAATATGTCATCAAAAATCAACATTTCTTTGGAGAACCCATACGGTCAGGTGACCATCCCTCGGGCTAAGCTCCGCCCCTCAGATGATGCAACAGTGATAGCCAATCCGGTGGCTCTGAACAGCGAAAACCCATACGCCCAGAAGGGCTCGGCCCCGCCCCCCTACACGGTGAGGGAGGAAGAGGAGGAGGAAGAGGCGGGGCGGTGCCCAGCGTGTTGCTACCGCTGCCGCAGGAGGAAGTGATGTCACCCTTGAAGGAGGACTGTGATTGGCTCATTAGCAGATATTCTATTTCAGGGCTGACCACATGTTGATACATCTACAAAACCAGAACCAGCTGAACCAGAACCAGCTGAACCAGAACCAGCTGAACCAGAACCGTGCCGCAGATCCGAAGCTTAGAGACTGGGTTCACACTGACTTTGGACCGTCAATCCGGGTTCTGGAGGACAGGACAGAACCCGGACAGAACCAGGACATCAAAGTTTGTTAAAACTCTGAGAAACAAGAGATTTAAATATCTGGTTTTTATATTTTTTAGATTTATTTAGATTTTTAATTCCTTCAAAAAGACAAGATGGCTGCCTTTCTGCCATTGTCATGACAACTCCACCTGAAGACACAAGACTTTTTACAGCTTTAAATAATTTTCACATATAAAATATAAATCAGATCCTGTTTAATGATTTTACATTTAATCAAAGTTTGGAAAACATTTAGAATTTTATTTTAAACAAAAAGATTTTGATCAGATTTTTGTTCCATCAGGAGGAAAACGAACCGAATCATCTTCACGTCCAGAACTAAGCCGAAACAAAGGATTTTATAAATGGTAGATAATTATTTTGTTGCTGAAATGCTTATGTTTTATTTGTGGATTTAAGAAAAATGTTTCCCCATAAAGTATTCCTGTTTTCTGCACCATAATTTTCAATATGAAGGACTTTTCTAAGTCTATCTGAAGCAGAATGAAGTCGCAGCGAGTTGTAGATGAAGAACAAAATAAAAACATTATTTGCTTTTCTTTTTATGTCCCGTTTGTCTAAAAATACAAACAGAAATCTCCTTCAGCCCAGCAGGGGGCGCCGTTTGCCCCACAGCCGCTGTGGATCTGTGTAGAGCAGTTGTCTTGTGACCAGAAGGTTGTGGGTTCGATTCCAGCTTCACACTTACTCTGTTTATGAATGGGTTAATGTGAATGAATGAATGTGACTCCAGGGTAAAGCGGAGTTATTATAAATTTAGTTCACTTGTCTTACATTCCTGCAGAAACTATGTTTGGACTGGAACTGGATTAGTAATCTGACCTAAAGGGAAGTTCGCCAGGAAAGACCTTTCAAAATAAAACAGGAAATCAGGCTTAAAGACACTAGAAATCAGACAGGAGAGGAGAAGAAGTCCAAAAACAAAATCAAGGCGACGATAGGAGACACAATCAGAACAGAACAAGACGGCTCACTAGAATACAGTACAGTAGGTTCTGATGGTCTGAACTGGACCTGATATGTTTCTGCTTCCAGCCTACTTCATGCTGCCAGACAGGTTCTCTCTCAGAACCTCTCTCTCCCGTTCTGCAGATTTGATGGGAAAAGAGAAACTGAACCAATACTGACTTTGTTTGGGGTGAACAAACTTTCTGATTGGTTTTAATTAATTTAATCATCTGGTTTTTTATTTCCTCTGATTAACTTTAGTTTTTTATTCAATGTCTGAAACACAAAGAAACTCGTCAGTCTGCTGTGACGGTTCTGGACCAGTAAGAGGTCCAAACCCATTAATGCTCTGACTGGGAAAGTGACCAGTGAGCCCAGCAGGTCCTGACCCGGTAACCAGTACGGTCCTCATCGTCTCCATGACGACAGGGGTCTGTGCGGAGGGCGGAGCCGACACCAGAAACCTGAACCCGGCTCCACTTTCTATTGGCTGATCCGGTTCCAGGAGGTGATCAGCAGGTGATAATCAGGATCATTAGCTTTGTGGTTCTATATTGATTTGAACCTCTGTCAGGTTATTATTATTATTATTATTATTATTATTATTAATGACCAGTATTGATTGTAGTACAACAGGCTGAAGTCGATCTTGTTCACGTCAGGATCTTGGTTCAGGTCAGGTTCCACCTGGCTGGTGAATTATTGATGGAGGCGAGTCTCTCTCTCTCTCTGGGAGACGATCAAAGCCAACAGAAGACGAGTAAACAAGAGGCGGAAATACGGAGAGACGAAATCAACAAAACAAGAATAAAAGCTGGAAGAGAAACACAGAGACGAAACAGAAACCGGAGAGAAGAGCAGATAAACATGGAACGATGAAGACTGAGGAAGAAGAGGAGGATTGCAACAAACCCAGGTGAGTTTCTGTCTGACCAATCAGAACACAGGAAGGAAAATCATTTCATCCAATCGAAAACATTAAGAAAAACTTTTTATTTTAATTAACAAAAACCCCAAACCGATTATAATCATGGTAAAAAGACATTTTTATATCCAGCATTTCTGATCCCAGTTTATTCCCAGTTTGTTCCCAGTTTGTTCCCAGTCTGATCCAGTAACAGATGTTATCGTCTCTACAAACTTTAGTTACCCTAAAATCAAGCTAGGGGAAAAAAAATTCTCACCACAAACATATGTCGTAGCAACAAGAAGTCCTTCGTCCAATCACAGGACAGTGTGAGCAATGAGGTCATCGCTCCAGAAGAACCAATGGGCTCTTTGCACCT
>NW_015114903.1:64478-66097 GCF_001443285.1 Poecilia latipinna
ATTTCCACATGTTGGAGCAAAACAGAGAACACTAACTGGAAATACCTCAACAAATTTTTCCTCAAGTAAAAGTAAAAAATACTCATCCATGACAGTCAAGTAAGAGTAAAAAAGTATTTTGTAAAAAGTTTTTAAAAATTACATAATCAGAAAGACCAAAGTATAAAGTTAAGAGCAAAGGTTGGTATTTTTAGGACAAAAATTGTAATAATTCATATAACAAAATCAGACGAAAGAAACTGTTTCCAAATCAGACTTTCTTTCTTTTTTCAATAAAATCTTCCCAGAGTTTAACAGAAACTGCAGGTGTGTGTCTGAATCTGCTGGTTTTTGGTTAAAACGTGTTTGTTTTTCAATCAGTGGGTAGAAAATCCAGAAATTTCACCCAATAATGAGAAGAACTACTTCAAAATAAAATTACTCTAGTAAAAGTAAAAAGTACATTGTAATAAAAATTCCTCAAAAAGTTATTTTTATTTTTTTACATTTACTTAATCAATCAAATTTTATTTGTAAAGCACATTTCATCAGCAAGACATTTCAAAGTGCTTTACATAATTAAAATAAAAACAGCATGTGACATTGAATAAACAGTGAGAAAGACATTCTGAAAAAGATTTAAAAAGATAAAAACATTAAAACCCCGTAAATGTAGCTGGTTATTACCCAACTCTGGAGTTAAGCAGGAAGTTCTGTTGGGTCGGCGGTTCTGTCTGTGGTACGTCTAGTCTGCTGCTTCCTACACCTCCCAGAATGCACCGCGTCAGTGGGCAGACGCTCATGGCCGCTCCTTAGCGCGGCCATCTTGGAGAGGTCGACCGCTCCACTCAGTCTTGTATGTTTGACAGGCGCAATGACATATCAGCGCATTTAATCGATCATAACTCGCTCAGTACTAAACAGATTTTCACGATTTTTTTGCTGAGCCTTATTCAAACAGCTACATAGCTACATTTACAAGGACATTATTTTTAAAGTAGTTTTGAATTGACTGATGCATGGTTTAGCATATTTAAATCTTTTTAGTGCGGAAAACAAAATAGACCCCGAATATAATATTTTGATATTGATGTATGATGAGCATTTTACGGAAGCGCATTGCTATCACGCAGGAAAAAAAATTTTTCGATCGCTATCTCGTTAAGCAGGAAGTTCTGTTGGGTCGGCGGTTCTGTCTGTGAATACACGAGATACTTATCTCGTTAAAACGAGATAGTATGTCGTTTTAACGATCTCGTTTTAACGAGATACGTATCTCGTTAAAACGACCAGGAAGTGGCGGTATTATGCTAGGCTAGTACAGTGGCTAACATGAATGGGCTCTTTGCACCTAAGGCGTTGACGTCACATCTCCAGGAGCTAATGCGGCTCACTTTTTTCCGCTTTGAGTTACCATGACTGGTAGAAAAGACCAAGTCGTATTTCAGATGCAAAAAAAACCAATACTATTAACATTGTTGTCTTCCTAATATAATGGGCTTTTAAGTTTTCGTTAATTTCCAAGCGATCCTGGCTTGTAAATATCTGTCGCTACCAGTTAAAGCCAACGCCACACAGCAAAGTTTGCAGCCTTCACTTCACTCCGGATCAGCCTAAAACTACCGGGGATACGGATGGTA
>NW_015114903.1:70011-73725 GCF_001443285.1 Poecilia latipinna
CGAGCCGCTTTACCCCGAACGCGGAAGCTGAGGTGCAAAGAGCCCATCGGATCAGGATGGAGCCACCGGATATCGGAGATGTTCCAAACCAAACGGATCTGAAGACACCAGCTGGAGGCGGAGCTTTTATGGCAAGCCGTTTTAACATAAATTCGGTTTTACCGCCCTTACATTCCAGATATCTCAAATTGTTTTGTGACTAGGCGTTTTAGCGATTTAAGATATCTCTAATTATATTTCGACTAGACAAAATACCTATTTGAGATATCTCTAATTACATTCTGACTAGTCGAAATGACGTCAGATTTATCATTGACTTGTATGGAGACTTCAATTCAAGATATATACAATGAATTACTGACTATCTGAAATACACATTTCAGATATCTACAATTAAATTATGACTAATCATAAGGTAAATTCAAGATATCTCGATTTTGGTTTTGACTAGTCATAATTGTAATTAATGATATCTCTAATGACTCCATAATTCAATATATCTTAAATGTATTTTTGGATAGGAGATATGTAGTTTTGACTAGTGAAAACTAAATAATAGATATCTTAAAAGCAAACAATGACTAGAAAAAACTAAATTAAAGATATCTTGAATTGTAATTTTGACTAGTCAAAATTCCTTTTAAAATAAGTGAATTCGAGATATCTTGAATTACACAGCTTTTCTATTTAAGATATCTTAAATTGACATTCCAACTAGTCAGAAAGACATTATTGATATCTTGAATTAGTATTCTGTCTAGTCAAACTTATGTAGCAATTTGAAAGTTTAATAAAACAATGAAAAATAGAGAAAACGAAAAAAGATGTTTGAAAATTCGCCGCTTTCATGTTGAAAATGGTTTGACAATAGCAATTTTAGCTTTTCAAAGCTGTTTTTAAGTGCATTCGGTTCGTCGAAAATGATTAAACAGGAAATTCTTTGCAGATATCAGAAGCAGTCTTATAGTTTATGAAGTTTTGCTATCTCCGCATTTCCAACATTGTCGAGCTCTTTCTAATTTGTGGCATTTACTGACAATTTTGTGCAGGAAATATAAAATTCTGCAGGCAACTGTTTGGACACCACAAAGGGGCTTCCACGTCATTCTTAACTCAGATATCTTAAATCGTAATTACGGTTATGTGTCCCGTCAAATGACAGATCCAGTGATGTCATTTGAGATATCTTGAAAGGAATTTTGATTCGTCAAAATGTAATTGAAGATATCTTGACTTATTATTCTTACTAGTCTGAATGTAAATACAGATGTCTTAAATTACCATTCTGGATAGTCAAAATGTAGTTTTGTCTAGTCAAAATGCATTTTTAGATAGCTGGAATGTAATTAAGTGTAGTCAGACGAAACCGAATTTATGTTAAAACGGTTTGCCATAGAGCTGCTGCTGCCCAGTTCCCCCAGTTCCTCATTCAAGATGTCTACTGGGAGCCAAGACGGCTCATCAGAAACAGACAGAAGTTTCTTAACTTCTCTTTAGAGGAACCAAAAAGCGGGCTATGCTTCATCAGAACCGGCCAGTTCTGGGAGCAGAACCTTATCCACTCTGCAGTCTCAAATGGTACGAACAGAAAATTCACATAAAACAGAAAAACTAAATGCAGAGATCTAAATTTAAAACTCAGATTCATGAACAGTCAGTCTGCATCCTGACTTCATCACTGAGATCGATGCTGTTTTTAACAACAGTTTTAAACCATAAAGCTGCAGTAATTTAATCACACCTCTTCACTAAGATGTTTTAAGTGCCAATAGAAAGAAAAAGGGGGGATTGCTGCAATATTTCATTAACACTAAACGGAAAAAAGGTTTTCTGGGAAAATTTGACTACTCACCTAAAAGGTCATTAATGAGCTCTGACACTGATTCTATACAAAAGCTAGTCACACTGTGACATTTCACTGTATAAAATTACACAAAATAAATACTGAAGAAAGCTCCCAGGTGTCTGTCTGAGTGATGTAGAATCACAAACATCAACTGTTTATCATCAACCAACGTCTCTCTCCCTTCTCCTTCTGGAGATGTATTGTAAATGTCATCAAGTTTATGATATTCACAAGAAGCTCCAGAGTAGGGGGTCTAGGTTGGAGCCAACATTTAGTAATCACCTTCTTGCTTGCAATCAGAAATATCTTCAACATGTTTGTGTCCTTATTATCAAGTCCTTCAGGGAGTATTCCAAGGTACGTAGCAGGAAATGAAAGGGCTAAAGTTATACCCAGAATTTCATAGATTACTCGATTAACATCCTTCCAGAAGGTTTTCAATTGTGGACAGTCCCAAAAGATATGAAAACAGTCCGCAGAGACCACGCCACACTCCCTCCAGCAAGAGGACTGAGAATCACCCAGCTTCGATTTCTGCTTTGGCGTAATAAAATATCTGATTAGATTCTTCCAGCAGAAATTGCGCCATGTTAAAGAATTTGTGGTGGACAGAATGTTCCTCCAAATCCGCAGCCAGACCTCAGGTAAAATTATTACATTTGCTTCCTTTTCCTATCGTTGTCTGATATAGTCAGTTCATTTCTTATTCATAGATGCTAAATTTCTATAAAATTTGCCAATGGCGCCTTTTGTATTCTTACCAGCATATGAATCCATAAATATTTGTGCTATTCCTGGTTGCGCATCCAAGTCATAACTTTTGATTTCTTTCCTGAAGAAACTTCGGACCTGTAAATAACGGTAGAAATCTTCTCTCCCCACTTCATAAGTCCGGCACAAATCCTCAAATTTTACCAACTCCCCGTTTTTAATTATATTACAGAATGCGGTGATTCCCTGTTTCATCCATCTTCTATATTTGTGGTCTATCGATGCTGGAAGGAAGCGCGGGTGGTACGCAGGCCAACTCAAAATTCCTATTTGTTTAAGGAGGTTGAACTTTTTAACTACCTCTGCCCACTTTTTCAGAGAGAAACTCAAACACAGATTTTGTAATTAGTATACCTGGGGCAGCCCATCCAGGCACCCCAGAACAGACTGTATAGGGACGTCCAGCAAGGAAAGCTCTATGTCCTTCCATTTGGCCTCATAGGCTGGATTACACCAGCACACCAGAGGTCTAATCTGGGCAGACAAGTAATAATCCATTAGGCAAGGTAGACCCATACCCCCCCGATCCCCAGGCAGCTGCAGGGTTGAGTATTTTACTCTTGGCCTTTTATCACTCCACATAAACCTTGAAAAATGCTTATCCCACTCCCTGAATTGTTTTACTGGAACCTCTACTGGAAGTGCTGTAAATACAGTTAGGGCCAGAAATATTTGGACAGTAACACAATTTTCGCGAGTTGGGCTCTGCATGCCACCGCATTGGATTTGAAATGAAACCTCTACAACAGAATTCAAGTGCAGATTGTAACATTTAATTTAAAGGGTTGAACAAAAATATCTGATAGAAAATGTAGGAATTGTACACATTTCTTTACAAACACTCCACATTTTAGGAGCTCAAAAGTCATTGGACAAATAAACATAACCCAAACAAAATAGGTTTTTTTTTTCCAATATTTTGTTGCGAATCCTTTGGAGGCAATCACTGCCTTAAGTCTGGAACCCATGGACATCACCAAACGCTGGGTTTCCTCCTTCTTAATGCTTTGCCAGGCCTTTACAGCCGCAGCCTTCAGGTCTTGCTTGTTTGTGGGTCTTTCCGTCTGAAGTCTGGATTTGAGCAAGTGAAATGCATG
>NW_015114903.1:77683-113397 GCF_001443285.1 Poecilia latipinna
ACTTCAGAATTCATCCGGCTACTCTTGTCTGCTGTTATGTCATCAATAAACACAAGTGACCCAGTGCCATTGAAAGCCATGCATGCCCATGCCATCACGTTGCCTCCACCATGTTTTACAGAGGATGTGGTGTGCCTTGGATCATGTGCCGTTCCCTTTCTTCTCCAAACTTTTTTCTTCCCATCATTCTGGTACAGGTTGATCTTTGTCTCATCTGTCCATAGAATACTTTTCCAGAACTGGGCTGGCTTCTTGAGGTGTTTTTCGGCAAATTTAACTCTGGCCTGTCTATTTTTGGAATTGATGAATGGTTTGCATCTAGATGTGAACCCTTTGTATTTACTTTCATGGAGTCTTCTCTTTACTGTTGACTTAGAGACAGATACACCTACTTCCCTGAGAGTGTTCTGGACTTCAGTTGATGTTGTGAACGGGTTCTTCTTCACCAAAGAAAGTATGCGGCGATCATCCACCACCGTTGTCTTCCGTGGACGCCCAGGCCTTTTTGAGTTCCCAAGCTCACCAGTGAATTCCTTTTTTCTCAGAATGTACCCGACTGTTGATTTTGCTACTCCAAGCATGTCTGCTATCTCTCTGATGGATTTTTTCTTTTTTTTTCAGCCTCAGGATGTTCTGCTTCACCTCAATTGAGAGTTCCTTTGACCGCATGTTGTCTGGTCACAGCAACAGCTTCCAAATGCAAAACCACACACCTGGAATCAACCCCAGACCTTTTAACTACTTAATTGATTACAGGTTAACGAGGGAGACGCCTTCTGAGTTAATTGCAGCCCTTAGAGTCCATTGTCCAATTACTTTTGGTCCCTTGAAAAAGAGGAGGCTATGCATTACAGAGCTATGATTCCTAAACCCTTTCTCCGATTTGGATGTGGAAACTCTCATATTGCAGCTGGGAGTGTGCACTTTCAGCCCATATTATATATATAATTGTATTCCTGAACATGTTTTTGTAAACAGCTAAAATAACAAAACTTGTGTCACTGTCCAAATATTTCTGGCCCTAACTGTAAAAACAGCATAAAGTCTGATCCACGATGAGGCTTTATGCTGACTGCATCCTATTTTAACTTTAATGTTACACAGGCTGATACTGGCAGGTGGTGGAAGGGTTTACAAAAAATATAAAAAATTAGGTCAGTTTTTAGAAACAAAAAGACCATATATGCCAAACGTTTGAGTCACAGATGTAGTTGAGTTAAATTAAACCAAGAAATGTCTGTTTTTCCAAAATCGACTTTGATGAATGAAAACTTTTTCAAATCTATTTAAGAAACTGATGGACATTATTTTACTCAAAATTTTATAAGGGGACTTTTGACTGTTTTGAAACAGAACAATAAAAATAATATGACACGTTCACGTCACTAAAGATGAACTGTATTTTATTGCAGGACTTTGTCCCAGTTTGTTATTGTGGACTCAGGTTGGCTGAGGTGAGCAGATTTCATCAGAACACGACCGGTACGCTCTTAAAATGTTTAGTTTTGTCTAGTTAGCCATTCAACAAAATCTACAACTTCATGCTTCAACTTGTATTTCTGTTTGGTTTCTTCTCAGGTTGCGTTCTGCTGGTGCTTTAGTGTTTCAACGTCCTGGTTCTGATCTCCTGTATCAGATCCTCCTGTTGCCATGAAGGCTGTTCTTTGTTTTTATATATGGTGGATTTTATTCCTCCATGTTTCCTCCGATTCTTCTGCTGGTGAGTTTCTTTGAGTGAAACTCAAATCTGTTTCCAATTCTGCTTTTTTAGTTGCAGGTTTACTTTTCATGTTTTGATATTTTTCATTCTATTTATTCTATTAAACTTAAATGGTTTTAATATGAATCAATATACAGGTGTAATTGTTTTCCATCATTTTGAATAGAAGGGGTTGTTCTATTCACAGAGAAAATGTCTCCATTACATCATCTGTGGCTTATTTACCTTAAAAACACAGCATGTTGTATGTTTACCAACCTCTCAGTTTAACTTCTCTCCAGATGATACTTCAGCTGAAATGGACCAAAGCAGCGATTTGAAATGGGCCCTGACAGGCGGAGCTGTTGGAATCGCTATCGGTGTTTTAATGGGCATAGCTTTTGCCAGGATATGTTGAGAATTTGGACTTATTATTTGAGATATTTTAATTTAATATAACTATTTGAGTTGCAGTTATTTGGTTGGCATTTGATAGTATCTGGTTCGAAAGCGGACCGAGTATCCCATGACGCTCTGGAACTAGTAGAGTAGGAACCTGGAGTTAGAAGAAGAGTTTCTCCCTCTGAAAAAGAGCTGTTAGCATGTTAGCCGAGTTCCGACTCTCTGTCATGTATTAGTATGATTCGTTCATTCTTTATCCACTAAAGTTCATCTGAACAATCCACCCGACTCCTTTTCATCATTAAATCAGTCGAAATATATAACAGAACAGATTACATATTATGTTGTAAGTTACAGTTATTGCACCGTTATTTGTTAATTAACTGTAGTGTTTTTGTTACAGTTAAAATATATATTTTTAATTTAGTTAAATTTAAAAACAAACATTGTTAGCTTTTTAGCAGTGCAATGAAATGTTTATTTTATTATGTTATTGTTCTTACATGACAGATAAGTCAAGAAATTACAAATGGGTTCATTGGACTGATGGCTGTTTTGCACTGAATTTCTATATAATCTCTAGATTGTTTCCCAAAACAGGTGAGAAAATAAATCAGCAGAGTGAAACAGATCAACTAGAAAATAAACCAAAAACGTCATTTAGTGAGCTGAACGAAGAGAAGCAGGAACTGGAAAACCAAAAACTTGAGACTAACTTATTGAATAACTTAAAGTAACATGACCAATATTTATATCTGTATTCAGGCCCTTTACTGCAATAACTGAAAATAAAATCCAATTTTTATTACCTTCAGATCGGCCATAAATACATAGGTGAGGCAGAAAGTACTGATAGGGGGCAGTACTGAGCCCCACTGGACACAAAAGGCAGCAGGTTTCCTTCTTCTATGAATTGAAAAGACTAGAAACAATTCAGGAGAAATACAATAACATATGATTAGAATACAATCGATTCAGCATGAATCTGATCAATCTGTAGACAGGAAAACTATTTTTCATGCAGATCTTCAATCAGGATTTTATTGAAGAGCTGCAGACAGAAACATGGGATAAACTGAAAACATGGAATAGAGGTGAAAAGGAAAAAGGTAACCTCAGAGAAAAAGTTTAAATATTTAATGTTATAGATGAATTAGTTACAAAAGAAAGAATCTGTGATTGTAACAGTTTATTGATGATTCATCAGAAGAGCTAAATTTGTTCTGCCAAAAGAAAAATACTGATGTAATTTAATATGAATGGGTTAAATCANTGGAGCCAACATTTAATAATCGCCTTCTTGCTTGGCATCAGAAATATCTTCAACATGTATGTGTCCTTATTATTGAGTCCTTCAGGAAGTATTCCAAGATACATAGCAGGAAATGAAAAGGCTAAAGTTATACCCAGAATATCATAGATTACTCGATTAACATCCTTCCAGAAGGTTTTTAACTGTGGACAGTCCCAGAAGATATGAAAACAGTCTGCAGAAACCACACTGGTTTCCCTCCAGCAAGAGAACTGAGAACCACCCAGCTTCGATTTCTGCTTCAGTGTAATAAAAATCTGATTAGATTCTTCCAGCCAAAATCGCGCCATGTTAAAGAATTTGTGGTGGACAGAATATTCCTCCAACTCCGCAGCCAGACCTCAGATAAAATTATTACATTTGCTTCCTTTTCCCATCGTTGTCTGACATAATCAATTGATTTCTTATTCATAGATGCTAAATTTCTATAAAGTTTGCCGATAGTGCCTTTTGTATTTTTACCAGCATATGAATCCATAAATATTTGTACTATTCCTGGCTCAGCATCCCAGTCATAAGTTTCGATTTCTTTCCTGAAGAAACTTCGGACCTGTAAATAACGGTAGAAATCTTCTCTGCTGACGTCAAAAGTCTGGCACAAATCCTCAAACTTTACTAACTCCCTGTTTTTAATTATATTACAGAATGCAGTGATTCCCTGTTTCGCCCATCTTCTATATTTGTGGTGCTGGAAGGAAATGCGGGTGGTACGAAGGCCAACTCAACATTCCCTTCTGTTTATGGAGGTTGAACTTTTTAACTACCTCTGCCCACTTTTCAAAGAAAAACTCAAACACAGATTTTGTAATTGGTATACCTGGGGCAGCCCAGAACAGACTGTGCAGGGTCGTTCAACAAGGAAAGCTCTATGTCCTTCCATTTAGCCTCATAGGCTGGATTACACCAGCACACAAGAGGTCTAATCTGGGCAGACAAGTAATAATCCACCAGACAAGGCAGACCCATACTCCCCCACCCCCCTGATCCCCAGGCAGCTGCAGGGTCGAGTATTTTACTCTTGGCCTTTTATTGCTCCATATAAACCTTGAAAAATGCTTATCCCACTCCCTAAATTGTTTTGCTGTAACCTCTACTGGAAGTGCTGCAAATATGTACAATAGTCTTGGAAGAACATTTATCTTTATTGTTCGGATTCTGCTGCCAAAGTCAAGGGGGAGCAGGCTCCACCTGTCCAGGTCCTCTTATATTTTCTTATTTATTCGTTTGTAATTAACTTCATATAACTGAGCCAAATTTTTTGTTAGTATAACACCCAAATATTCTATTTGTAATTGGTGCCAATTAAATTGATAATTTATTAACTGTTTTGACGGAGCAAAATGAAGGGTCAGAATGGGTTTTTTTTGTATGTTGAGTTTATAACCTGAGAGCCTGCCATATGTTTCCAGGATGTTCATAAGCAATGGAATACCAGATTCAGGGTTTTTAATTACTACTAAAACATCATCCACATACAAGCATATTTTGTTTTCCACATTCCCTATTGTCACCCCCTCCAACCCAGCCTCCTCTCTAATAACCTGAGCCAGTGGTTCGATAAAAAGATTAGAGTAGTGGGCTTAATGGGCAGCCCTGCCTACATCCTCATAGTGTTATTTGATTCGAGAGGCTTCCATTGATTTTAATTCTTGCTTTTGGTGAGGAATACACATTTTTTATACATTGAATAAATCTATCACAGAACCCATTAATAAACATTCTGATATTTTTGTTGACTGACTGAATGTAAAGTTTATTTTCTAGATTCATGTTGTAAAAGTTTCTGCTGAAACGTTTTAATAAATCTGATCCTGACAGGGAAGATGATTCATGAAGATGAAGAGGAGGATGATGATCCCCTGCCCCCCCCTCCCTGCTCCTCTGTTGCCATGGAGACGACGATGTCGGGCAGGAGGCCGGACCTTGTGTGCATTGTGTGTTTCGGCAGCTATGACTTGCTGACGCGGTTGCCACGGCGACTCCACTGTGGCCACGCCTTCTGCCAGGCGTGTCTGAAGAGACTCGACACGGTGATCAACGAGCAGGTGAGGTCAAGAGGTCAGGAGGTCAAGAGGACAGCTACTTCCTAACCTGACAGGGTCCAGGTTCTGGTTCTGGTTTCGGTCCAGAGCTCAAATTCTGAAGTGCTAAGTCTTCACTGATGGCATGAGTTCTGTTGGGAACCTGACAGGGCCAAAGGTCACTAGAGGACCGGTCTGATCTTCCTCACAGGACGTGACATCAGCAGTCGGGTCGACCCTAACGGCGCTCGTCTTCCTCTTCCTCTTCCTCAGGTGTGGATCCCATGTCCCCAGTGCCGGCAGAACACGCCACGGCCGCGCGGCGGCGCCGCCGGTCTGGACCTGGACCTGGCATCTTTCCTTGCGGTGAAGGCCCAGCAGACCTTCGTCTCCTGCTCCTCTTCCTCACGAAGCCCCGCCCTCAGGGGCGGGGCTTCATCCCACGACGGGAAGCTTTGGCTGGGAAAAGAAGTTCCTGATGACAGCTGGCGGCACGGCGGCCTGGCAGAGCCGCGCTTCCATCGCTACGGCGACTGCTGCCCGGGGCTGTCCTGCTGGCGCTGCTGCTGGTTCTGCTGCCCCGGGCGAGGCTGACAGACCGGACCGGAACCGGCCCTGGATGAGGCCCAGTTCTGATGCGCATTCTAGATGTCCTGGTTCCGGGTCAGTGCTGTGTCAGAACCGGGTCGCCGTGGACAATAATCAGAGCTTTGAAGTGTTTTGTGTTCAGAAACATCAAATAAAAACTTTAAAGTTTTGGGTCTTTGATCTCATCGATCTCACCTGCAGGTTGTTTCATAACTCCTTTGTTACCATGGAGATGCAACAAGCAGATCGGATCAGAACCGGATTCACTGTCAGGTCCAGTTGATGTGTCAGAACTACCCTAGATCAAATCCCAGATCAGCTGCAGGTCCTGGACCTGGACCCAGATTGGTCCCAAACTGGACCCAGATTGGTCCCAAACTGGACCCAGACTGGACCCAGACTGACTCTGAGCAAACATAAAAGCTTTTTCTGTTCCAGATTCAAACCCAAAGCTGCTCAAAGTAGAAATTTATTCTTTACACATAATTTACAAAAATAAAGACAGTTTACGGCTCTCAGCCAATCAGGACCTCACTGATGATGTCACAGTGCTTTCTACCAATCAGAAGTTCAACCTTTGGCCACAGCCGGCAGTGTGGAGCAGACAGAGCTTTGGTACAAAGCACTCTGGGAGTTTGAGTCCGTGTCTTTTTGTCCGTCCTGCACAAAGCTCTGTTCTCAGAGTCTCCAGCCAATAACAATGCGCTGCGGCCTCTAGCTGTCGGCCAATCAGAGGGTGCCGAGGGCTTCCCCCATCCTGATTCGCTGTCCTGGCTGCAGGTCAAAGGTGAAGTCTGCCGGCGCCTCGAACAGTAGGACGATGGTGGAGCCCAGGTTGAACTCGCCCACAGGCTCGCCTTTACGCAAGGCCACGCCCCCTTCACCAGTCTTCACCTGGTCGCCCGGGGCAACGTAGCTGCGGTCCTGGAACGAACCTTTGCTGTAGCGAGGAGCGTTGGTCCGCAGCTCCTGAGGAAGGAAAGAGACCGGCTCAGACCAAGGCTGCGTACGCACACAAAATGAGAGGCGCCATGTTTTACGCAAGTCGGCATATATAAAAATTAACTTTGCGTCAAAGTTTGTGTAAAAATATGCGCACTTTTTCCCTGGCGTGAAAATGTGGATGTAACCAGGGTAATTTTTTCCATTTCTGTTAGGTTCACTTTTATTTATTTTTTTAATTTAAATATTTATTTTAAAATAAAATCCTCCTTTCCTTAATTTCTTAAGCACAAACCTAAACCAAACACCATTCAGTGTGTCAGTTATCACGTGGTTGTAGGTCACATGACCAGCCGTACGTCAGCGTCTTATATGGCTGCTGCTCACCAGCCAGTAGGAGGCGCTGTTGCAGATGTGCGATTGTAGATCAAAACGTTCTGATTACCCGGTTTGACAAGCGGGGACTGGTGAGTGTTTTTGTTTTGTTCGGAAGCTAGCATGCTAGCGCTAGCTCCTGTAACCGAACCTGATCTGAATGTGTTTTATCATCTTGATGAAGTATTTAAACTGAAAAAATACTAACTCAGAGTGATGAGAAGAAAAAACATGTACATGTATTGATAAAAGCCAGGGTTGATCAATCAGGCCTGTTTTAACACAGGCCAGGTTTCTGTTCCAGATCCAGAACCAGAACCAGGATTCTGATTGTCTGTTGCCAGGTGGACCAGACGGTGAGATGAACCACACAGCGAATCAAGAGAAACATCACATCCTGTCAACTCCTTCCCATCTGGTAGCAGACATTCAAGCCAAACCTTCATCTTCACTCTGGACCGGACCGCACCGAGCAGAACTGGATCCTGTTTTCATCATTTCTCTCACCTCCATCAAGGAGCTGAACTGGTTAAATTCATTGGATAAAGGAAAAAACATCTTGGATTTCATGAACTATTTTAAACAACTTGTCTGTATATATTGTAAATATCAATACATTTCACTAGTTTTGCACCATTTTGTTGTCAGTGTGTTTTACAAATTACCCTCCCTCCAGCAGTCGAACCCAGGAATTTTTCTGATTTCATTAATTCACTCACTAGTCATTTTAAATTCATATAAATAATAGATACTAAATGCAGCAGTAACACAAACCTTGTCTGTGGACAATATCAAACTAATAAACACATAAATCCACTGAAACCTGGTTATTTAGACCAGGAAGCATCAAACCTGATGATTTCATGATTTTAGTGTTTAAATGATGAATCTGAACATTTATTCTCAGACAATAACCTGAAAAATAAAGAAAAGAAACTAAAGGAAGGTAAAACTTCACTCCAATGTAAATAATAACTTCCTCAGTTTGTCTCATGAAGATGTAACTCATCGTCTGAAAGCATCTGAGGCTCATTTCATTCTGACTGGAGAGAAAACAGGCTGATCAGCAGATGGATCCACCAGGTTCGGTTCTGATCAGGAGACGATCAGGTCCATCAGCAGCTGATCCAGGTGAGCCGCTACCTGAGGAGCTTTGGCTCTGATGGAGGATTGATCACAGATCAGATCCATCTGATGGTCGATCAGCGTTTAGATTCATCCTGGAGCTCTGAGCAGAACTTAGAGCGGTACCAGCGGTACCGGTACCGGTCCAGCTGCAGCCGTCCTCCAGTGGAGCTGCCCGCTTTGTGAAAGCGCCTTATGGACAGAAAGCATCTCTACTCTGTGAATGCAGCTCCTGCTGCTGATTCCTGTCTGCAGAGCAAACGTCCACATTCAGAGCCTCTCTGGTCTGTAGACCGGCTGGAGGCTCTGCTGCAGCAGCAGGTCCGACCCGGAGGCTCTGCTGCAGCAGCAGGTCCGACCCGGACAGCTTTACTCTTTACTTTTTCTTTAAAATGTATTATTTTTATTTTTGTGAGGTGACCTTATGTCCCTGAAAGCACCTTTTAAATAAAATATATAATTGTTATTATAAATACTAAGATGTAAATTAGACAACAGACCAGCAGCTGCTCTCTTTCACGCAAATTGGGATTTATCAAGGAAAGGTGGGCACGGCTTTATACATCTGGATTTCTTTTGTGCTCCACACTTTTCTAAATTTTTCCATACGCCAAGTTTGTGTGAAAACTGTGCAGTGTTTTATGCATGAGGCCCCAGAACTTAGTCTGATTCATGAGAACCACCTGGAGCGAACCCTAACTTGCTTCCACACCTGGTGGTCCATCAGACTTGGTTCGATTGAGGACCAAAGCAACAACATTCAGTACATTTTCAGCTACTGTGGTTCGCATTCACACCACTCTGAGCCAAACGATCCAGACTGACTGAAAAACCTGTTCCCCTCCTGGCCTGTGGGGGCACTGCACCAAGAACCACTGAAGGAATCAACACAAAACCTTTGAAGAAGACCAGCGCAACTTCCTGCTTCACAAAATGTCAACAAAAATGGAGCTTAGCGCTGTACGATTTTTCCATTGATATACATCACCTATTAGCTGCTAATGTTAGCGCCTCTCTTGCAGGCGGCCATTACTGCGAGTCACATCTGGAAAACCAGACTGGTCCAATGAGCAGTAGTCTGTCACAGAAAGTCAAATTTCTTACCCAATTTCTATAAAATATTAAATTAAAGCTGAGAAAACTGCCGATGTTTTCATACGTAGGCTAACTCATGTTTACTCCTTAGAGAATGCTAAGAAGAGTTAACTAACTGACCAGACCAAACTGGACTGGACCAGACCGGTCTGAAGCGACGTTGTCAGTTGGATCAGGATTCACTTTGTTAGTCCAATTAGCATTCACACCTGAAACGGACCAGCCCTGGAGTTGGATTAAAGCGGATTAAACTGGGCTGGACTGAATGCACATTTAAGATCCGAGGCATGGATAAATTTCCTGGACTCAGCCGTTTGCTGCAGTTCTGGTTCTGATCCAACATTTTATCATTTTGCTGTTTTACTCCTCAACCTTCTGAACTAAACATAGAGCTTGTAGAGTTCTGATTGGCCGCTGCTTGCCAAGAGCCCGGCTCCAGTAGGAACCGGTTCTTCCCTCTGATCCTTCAGTGGGACCCATCCGGGATCCAGTAGACCCGGAACCACATGGCCAGCCGGACCTCCGGCAGAAACTCACCTGGTCAAAGTAGACCCTGATGGAGCCCACGTTGGTGGCGCCCACTGCCGTGAGGGAGAAGAAGCCGTGCTGCCATTGGCCGCTCAGCACCACGCGCTCGTTGAGGCAGAACAGCTCCTTGACCCAACGGGCCACGCCCGGGTTCACCGACATCAGCGAGCCTGGGGGTGACATGGAGCGGTGAGCGTCGGCACGGCGACGGCCCGCTCACTGCCGTGCCAACACTCACCTGGGAAGTGGCGGCGCAGCTCCACCCTCCAGTCGGCCGGCGAGTGAAAGCAGTGGTAGTCGCCTGGCGCCAGGTAGACGACCACGTGGAACAGGGCGCGGTCCGGAGATGACAGCAGCCGGTCCTGGAAGGACGCCGGGTCTGAAACGGAACCGCACAGGTCAGAACCCAAACTGGAACCGGAGTTCTGGTGGGTCGGCGCCGCTCACCTGGGCTTGGCCTGCTGGGTGGTCCCAGGAAGTTCTCCAGGCTGTAGGTCACGCCCTTCACCTGCTCCACTTGCGAGTTCTGGACCCGTCCAAAGTGGAGGATCCTGCCGTCAGCCGGCGATGTCTGCAAACGTAGCCAGAACCCAGTGACCCAACAGAACCAGAACCAGAGAGTTCTGCTGGCTCTTCCCTCCGCACTGAGGCGGTCCAGATGAAAACCCAAATGAACTCGAGTCAGAGAGTGGATGTAAGGTTCTGGTTCTGGTTCCGGTGGGAGGAGCTTACCAGGCAGGAAGCGGCGCAGACGGGTCGGACTGCCGGTTTGAGGCGGCGGCGGAAGAACTCGCCCAGGTTCTTATAGTGATGCAGGTCCTCCACTGCTGCCTCCTGGTGGACAGACAGAGGAACAACAGCGTCAGAGGAGCCAGTACCACTCTGGTTCTGGTTCTGGTTCTTGTCCAGACCTGCATGTTGACCCCAAACGTCCAGATGTAGAGGGAGTAGATAGGTTTGCGGAGCCAGGTGGGTAGGTCTAGTCCGTTGAGCCGGCCCCAGGCCCGGGACACGAGGCGGGTCGGGAAGGTCCGGTAAAGCGCCACCTGCGGGTCCAAACAGAAACTACAGCATCACTCGGCGCCGGTTCCGGTTCCCTCGGATCACAGAGCAGCAACAGGATGTACATATATGGTCGCTCTCCTCCCTTTTTCTCATCATCCAATCAGAAGCCCTGTCAGAGCCGCTCTTACCCGATTGGCCAGCGGCCGCAGGGCATTGACAGACAGGAGGAAGCCGAGGAAAGCAATTGGCCGGTGGTGCCAGGGGGCGGGGCGACAGACACCACTACTGAGCGCGCTCAGACGGTGACGCAGAGCCAAACGAGGCACCCGGAGCCTGACAGGAAGGGGCGGAGCATAAAGGAAAGGGGCGGAGACACGATGGTCAGCTGACAGGAAGACAACAATTTGAAAACTAAACCAGTCAGAAACAGGTGTGGAGTGGGCGGGGCTTCAACGAGCGGCGGCGGCAAGCACAAGGAGGCGGAGCATCAGGAGGGTCAAAGGTCAGCACAGGAGGAGCCAACGCAGCTAGCTAACTAGCCCCCACCTCCAGGTCCAGCTCGGTTCTGGTTCCAGCCGGACCAGCAGAGGGACTCTGAAGCAGCAACCCATCCAGAACCAGCAGAACCGGGCCAGTGGATGAATAATTGGGTCAGCAGGCTTTCAGCAGATCAGATGCCGTCTCCATGGCAATCTGTAATCTGCTCTAATCTGGCTTCATCTCCTGATAATCTCTCTCTCTCTCCGGGTCAGGTCCAGAACCGCTGACAGCTCTCCCAGACTGAATGTAATGGTTCTGCTGGAAGATCGGATCTGGTTCCTGATCCGATTCCTGATCGGTGTCGGATCAGTAGGTTTCTGGAGTAAAGAAATGATTAAAGGTTCCGGTTTCTGAGCCAGTTTCTACGGAAGCCGAAGCGGACCTGAGCGTGCAGCTGGATCGGGTCAGAGGCAGGCAGCAGCTACAGGTCGCAGGTCGGTTCCGAAGGGTTCCTCTCTCCCACCTGAAAGGTCCGGCAGCTCCACTCCTTCCACCCCCTCCCCCACCGCAGCTGGCTGCGGTCGGGCCGCGGCGGCCTGCAGAACCTCACCATGAGCGCGCAGGTCGGGCCGGCGCCGGGAGCTGAGCGGGCCGACGGCACATGGCGAGTGAGGCTGAGCCGCAGTGGCAGCAGAGGAAGAGGAGGAGGAGGAGGCGGCTGAGGTTATGGTGCCTAGGCTCCGCCCACTCTGCCACGCCGCAGTTATTAATAGCACAAGGATCAGAGTCCGCGGCCTGATGGAAAAATCCGGATCGATGGCCACGAATGGTCCCTGAAACTGCTGAGTCATCACTCTGCTGATCAATACGCTGATTAACGATCAGGTGAGAGCTGACCAATCACAGCCTGCTGCTGTAATGCCTGGTTACTGATTGACCAATCACAGCAGGCTGTCTGACCAATCAGGAGGCAGGGTGGCTGTAAGGAGAGGTGGCAGGACTGTGTGACATCACCTTCACCTTTCACCCAGAGAACCGATCAGAGTGAGGTCATTCACCTGGGTGATGTCACTAACTTGGCTCCACGGGATTGGTTAACCCTGCCCTGTTACATAAGCGGTTCTGCACGTGCTCAGAAAGATAGCCAGCTGCTGATTGGTCGGTTCTGAGCAGGCAAACCTGCAGGTTCATCTACCGAGTCAGAACCATGATCGGGATCCGCTCCTGGAGCAGGAAGTGATGGTGGGGTTACCATGGTAACAGCTCCAGTGTCTGAATCAAGTGTTTACAAACACATGCTTCTGCTGCTGTGGCTTTAATGTTGCCATGGTAACCTGTGTCTCAGTGGGTCAGGTCACAGCATAAAACTGACCCAGGTTCAGAACCGGGTCAGAACCAATACAACTGACAAGACAAAACGAAAAGCAGAAGTGACATCAAAAACGGTTGAGACCTTCTGTGGGGGATTTACCTCCCTCATCATTAGGCCACTCCCTCTTTACATTTAGGAGGCATAAGCTCCACCCACTCTGCTATGGGTCTCGGTGGGATTATGCAGCTGAACTAGTTCCAGCCCCTAATTTGTGTCTCACCTGAGTGGGCGTGGCTAAATGGGGTGCAGCCTCTTCATCCTGTTGGTCCCGCCTTTTGTACTGCTGGTAACCAAGGTAACAGCCTCCCGTGACGATGAGCAGAGCAAACGGCCGGAGCCGGGGAAGGGGGCGGAGACCTGCAGAGGCAGAGGAAGCTGATTGGCTGACAGATCTGACCTTATCATCATTTACCTCCTTGCAGGGACTCACCGCTGCTCAGGCTGCGGCTCGGGCTGCAGCGCGGCGATGGCGCCCTGAAACACACACAGCGCATTAACGTTCGCCATCACATGACCCCAAACTGACCCCAACCAATGGTCACATGACCCCAAACCAGACCTGGGCATCGTACGGCCCAGACAACATACCCTTAGTTGACTCTGGCCGCAGTGTAAGGTTAACTGGAAATTCCAAAATAAACATACCTTCTAATTTCACCTCATTCATGGACTAAAGCTGCACTGCTTTTATTCTGAAGTTGGTGTTTTTCTTATTCATGCAAGACGTGCAGTGATTGAACATCATCAGAAGACGACTTTAGCCCTCAAAATGTTAGCTCAGGCTAAAAAAAGAAAGGTAGATTCCGAATGTGGGATTTTCAACAAAAAATGGATGGCTAAGTATTTATTTACTGAAGTATGAGGTAAAGTCGTGTGTTTAGTTTGTGGGAAGCAGATCGCCGTGTTTAAGGACTTCAATCTGACTCGGCATTACCAGACGAAACAAGGGGAGAAATATGAAAACTCGACTGCCGAAGCTTTGTTAGCTAAACTGCGAACGCAGCAAGGCCTTTTTTTTGTTTACCAAGCTCCAGAAATGCAGCAACCAAGACCAGTTTTGTGATGACCCACAAAATAGCCAAAAACAGCAAGCCATTCTTGGAGGGGGAGTTTGTGAAAGAGTGCTTGGCAGACTCTGCAGCACTAATATGGCCTGAAAAAAAAAAAAAAAACAGTCCCATTCGAGCAAGTCCCGCTGTTCAGGCGAACCGTGAAGAGGAGGATCGAGGACATTGCGGGGAACCTGGAGGAGCTACAGCTGCAACATCAAGTGCCAAGTTTGGACTTTTTCTCCTTGGCTTTGGATGGGAGCTGTGATGTCCGTGACCCTAACGCCGGACTAAAAGATTATGGAGGAGCTGGCAGCTATGCAGTCCTTAAAAGGGACGAAGACGAGTAATCTCTTAACGGAGGTAAAATGGACAAGTTGGGACTGAAATGGGACAAATTGACAGGTGTCATCATGGACAGTTATCCAAATCTTACAGGAAAAAATGTCGGACTTTTAAAACGTAACGTAAAATGAGTGAAATTGGTCCAGATCAGGTACTCAGCCATGCTAGGAGCATTGCATGATGGGTTTTCAATGCGCTTTAAGGATCTCAGAACAATGGAGGGTAAAATGCATGTGATTTCCCCTCTTTTTACCTTCAGTATGGATGATGCATCCAGTGATGTTCAGCTGGAAGTCAATGAACTGCAGTCTGATGGAGTAATGACCGAGAACTTTCCTAACATTAGGAAACATGCTCAGAAGATGTTTGTTCTCTTTGGCTCTACCTACATTTGCGAAAACATACTCGGTGATGAAATTTACAAAATCCAGATATAGATCCTTTCTCACTGATAATCATCTGTCCACTGTGCTTCGCATCTCCACTGCAGACATTCAACCTGACTTTGATGCACTTGTTAAAGCCCAGGAGAGATTAGATTTCTCTCACTGAACAAGGAAAAGGAACACACCAAATGAGGTGGTTGGACCACAAATGTAGGATGTTAAGGCACCAGATAGCAGTGAACTTTATCTGGAACCTTTTTCTCAAAATCACAGTTCAGTCACAGTTCAATATGTTGTTTCTTGCTTAATGTTTGGAGCACAAAGACAATGTTGAGATTCTTTAAAATGATCAGAACCTTTACGTAACTTTCCAACGGTATATGAAACTCAAATGTGTTTTGGAGTGAATGTGATGGAAAATATTCACCAATATGAGACACAAATAGTTAACATTTTCTCTACCATTGTTTTGAGAAATTTGTGTGAATAAATAAATTTTTTTGGAAGGCAGCCTCACTTTTTCATTGCATAACTTTAACATGTACTAGTCTTGCCCGCTTGTCAAAACAATGCCATTTACTGCTTTTTGTTAAAAAAAGAAATACAATAAATATTATGCAGAATTGAGTTCAGACTTTTGGCCCTCCACAATATTTTCTGTTTCTTATGTGACCCCATGGAAAAAATAATTACCAGCCCCTGCCCCAAATCGACCTCAACCTTTGGTCACATGACCCCAAACCGACCCTAACCTTTGGTCACATGACCCCAAACTGACCCCAGGCTCCTTTATGCACCGAACGGTCCAGAACCTCAACTGGAACGGCTTGAAAAACATACAAAGCATGCTGGTACCAGACCCAGCTAAAACTCGGCCATGTTGGTTCTGTGGTGAAGGTCTGCAGAGAAGAACCACAGTGGCTCTACCGGGTCACAGTGCAAGGCCAGGAAAACAAGAACCCCTCCCCCGCATGTTGCTGTCATCAGGCAGGAGATCCAGAACCACCTGGAACTCATTCAGCTCGGCTCCAGCTGCCTTCAACAGAACCAAGCAGAACTGGGCTGGTTCTGGAAGTTCTACTGGGTTGAGACTGGTCTGACTGGGAATCAGCCAGAAGGATTAGAGCGCGACAGAACCGGGCCAGACTCCGTTCATGCAGAACTTCAATGACAACAGGAGAACCACCGAGGTTTGGCACAGCTTCCTTCAAAATGGCTCTGGTACCGGGCCCAACTGGTACCATCTTTCTAATTTAAAATGGTCAGAACATTTTCTGGTCGACACCAGAACGCGCCATAATAACCGGTCCGATCCAGAATAAGACCGGTGCTTCATGGTTCTGCTGGTTTCATTCAGGAACCCTTTGATGTTCTGAGGTTCCGGGTCCATCTGACCCTGTTTCTGCCCATAGAACCAGAACCTGGAGAAGCCTGATTGGTCTGGCTGGTTCTGGTAGAACCAGACCGGGTCCATATGGGCTTACGATAATCTGTTTCCAATTTAACTTCAAACAATACTACTTCCTCTTCCTGTCAGCCTAACTTCCGGGCTGCAGGTGTCACCTGCCATTCGAACCTTCTTGGGTCCGGTCCAGAGCCGCGTCTCCAGGTTCGGATCCATCAGCTGATCAAGGACGGTTGAGCCACGGT
This sequence comes from Poecilia latipinna, assembly GCF_001443285.1. Taxonomy (NCBI): domain Eukaryota; kingdom Metazoa; phylum Chordata; class Actinopteri; order Cyprinodontiformes; family Poeciliidae; genus Poecilia; species Poecilia latipinna. The sequence goes on from NW_015114903.1 coordinate 94,058, forward strand.
TGCCGGTCCACCGGACCCTGGACCAAACCTTCGGCTCGCTACCTGACGTCATAGCCAGCGTCCCGCTGACGTCAGCGTGTGCTTAAAGAGCTCAGGTGTTCCAGTTGAATTTACCTGCAGCATTTCCTGGATGCTCCGCTCAACAACCTCGTTGCTGCCACCGCCATCATCTTCGTAGGATGTGACGTCAGCAGATGTTGCGTCAGGCTTCTGCTTCTTCCTCTGAAGAGGGTTGCGCAGGCGCATTGATGTTCCCTAGCGGTATCGGAAATTTTTTAGATAAAGGATAAAGGATAAAGGAGAGGAAATGGATCTCCAGATAGCAGAACGCGTCAGAACCCAAAATGAATCAGAACCACCTAAACATATGTGGCAAAAGTAAATGACATTAGGTCAACAGAACCTGGAAACTGGACCGGACTGGACTTGAGGAGCAGAACCTCCAGGAAAACTGGCTAGGTTAGTGGACTGGATCGGGTCGGTTCTGTTCCTGCGAAGTCTGCTCAGTCTGGCTGGACAATACGATTCAACCAGAACCTTTTAGAACCCCCACCAGAGTTCTGATAGAACTTCAGTACATCAGAACCACCAGACACGAGTGAAAATCAGAACCAGAGTTCAAATGATTAAACGGACCTGAAGCCGCTGAGAAGCTTGATAAACCAGCTGGAACCCAATCTGGTTCAGACCACGTTCTGGTTCCAGCTTCACTTGCAGAAACCTCATCTAGACACCAGAAAAAATCCTGATTCTGGAGTCCTTCGAAGCCGGACTGAGCCTCCACGGACCTGCCCGGTTCTGTAAGACTGACCAATCACAGCCTGAGCTGCTGGCAGACGATTGGACGATTGGACAGCCAGAAAATGTTTCAGAGAAGAAACGACTTTATTTGTCCAAAAATACAGTTTTCATCAGAAATAAACATCACAGTTCACAACACTCCGGAGTACCACAGAGTACTACAGGGTACTACCGGGTACCACAGAGTACTACAGAGTACTACCGGGTACCACAGAGTACTACAGGGTACCACAGAGTACCACAGAGTACTACAGAGTACTACCGGGTACCACAGAGTACTACAGAGTACCACAGAGTACTACCGGGTACCACAGAGTACCACAGAGTACTACCGGGTACCACAGAGTACTACAGGGTACCACAGAGTACTACAGGGTACCACAGAGTACTACTGGGTACCACAGAGTACTACAGAGTACTGCAAAGACTGGCAGCTGGATGAGGTTTTTTTCCACAGGTGTATCTGTAGGGGGCGGAGCCTCCTGGAGGGGGCGGAGCCTGATCCAAGACTCAGCCTCTGCAGACATGTCTCCATTCACCCCTTCACACTGTCACCATTGGTGTGTCCATTTAGTCAGCTGTCAGGAAATGATGTCACACGTCCAGGCCCTGCTGAGTCAGGAAGTCATCGAGCTCACTCAGGCGCTCCACCAGCATCACGTCAAGGTCGCTGCTGTCATCCAGCCCCCCGCCGTGGACGTGTCGCCGCACTGCTCCTCGTTTTCTGGGCACCAAGGAAACAGGAAGACCCACCCCTGGAGGAAACAGGAAGCAGATCAGCGGCTGATGCTGATGAAGAACTAGAGGTGTTGGGTTCATGGCGGACCTTGGGGCTTCTTCCTCTTCCTGGGCTGAGTGAAGTCAGGGAAGAGGAGGAGCCGGCGACGCTTCTGCTGGCCAATCAGGAGCAGCGCTCCATCCTTCTCCCGAGGCTCCTCAAATATGGTTTCCAGGCTCCTGCAGAAAACACACAAAGCATTCTGGGAAGCTGAGTTGAAGGCACGCCACCACCTATGGGCAGGGGCGCAACTACATATTATTCAGGTGGATGCGAAAACATAAATCCCCCCCCCAAAAGGAAGGTACATAAGGGTTAAGGAGCGTAGAAAACATACGGTCGTTCTACCGTGAAAGGTAAAACTCGCTACATTTACATTTACATGTGCGTGAGGTGAAGGAGCGTAAGGGCGCGGTGAAGTGAAGGCATCATCAGGGCGCCGCCCCCTCTGGTGCAGCGCCCCTATGCGCTGCATACCCACTTTTTGCGCCACTGCCTATGGGTTGTAACCCTAAATGATGTTAGCAACAGTCATTAGCCAATCAGGATCCAACGACTGACTGCCCTGATTGTCAGCACTGACTACAGGAAACAGCAACACTAGAACAGATCCTGTCGGATCTCTGAGGTCTGGTACCGGTACCTACCTGATGTTGGGCGGGGCCTCATAGTTTTTGTTGGTGTAGATCTCCTCCAGGCTGAACTCCTTCTTCTTCAAACTGAGGAACACAGGAAGAATCATCATCATTAACCAGAACCGCCCTGAGATCGAGTTCTGACAGGTCCACCAGAACCTTCCACAACCAGATCTATTGGCAGTGTTTCTCTGCTTTAATTGGACAGAAACCAGGAAGTTCTATAGTTGTGGGAGACAAAGTGGATGGAGATGCTGGTTAAATCCACAAGGTTCTGAGGATTCAACTGGGTCAGAACCAACATCACTCTGGAGGAAAATTTGGAGAAATCCTCAAAATTAAACTGGAATTTAATTTTAATTGGGAAAAACTGTAACATGGGTCTGAAATTATTACTGGGTCGGGTGAAGTCCAGCTTCCTGAATGTTGGTTCTGATGGTCAGACGGGATGTGGAGGTCCAAACCGGACTGATGTGCAAAAGTTATAGAGATCTTCATGATGACCGTTCTCCTCTAGTACCCGTTTACACAGCGCCGCTCTTCAGCTCAACCATAACCTGTTGCTGCAGTCCAGCCGCTCATTAAGAAGTGACCTTTCACCTTTCGGCACGCTTTGAAACCAGGTTTCAGATTGGAACCGTCCTGTGACGCCCCGGCAGAGGAGCCAAGGACTGAGAGCGCACAACCACAGAACCAACAGCTTTTTCTGCGCTTCAACAGCCGGATAACAACAGAAACAGTTGTGGACAGCTGGGAAAGAAAATGTAGCAGACGGGTTACTGTTAAAATACTAGCAACACCTAGTGGCCTGGCAGGACAACTACAGCTGACGGGAAGTGTCTTGGCGACGCAGTGTAAACGGGAAACGTTTCCCCACCAACATCAGAAACAGCACCGCTTTCCAGGCAGCAGAATGGCCAAACACAACTAGGTGACTTTATCATATATTAAACTGAATATTTATGAGGTTTCTACGGGATTCCCAAGACCCATCCGACTAATTTCCTGCTGAATGCTGGAGAAACATTTACTGTTTTCTTACCGTTTCGCTTTGGGCAGTCCCATTGGTGTGAGAGGCGTCTCCCGCGGCGACGCACGGCGTATTCTGATCTGCGACACTCGTTTACTGAGCTGGGTCACAAGAACCACCATCATCATCATCATCATCATCATTACGATCATCACCATCATCACCATCATCATCACCATCATCATCACCTTCACATTTGTGCTGTGAAACTCTGAGAGCGCTGCTGATTGGTCAGCAGGGAGGGCAGCAGACAGCCCATTGGCTGAACATAAATTCAGTGGCAAGGCTCGTCGCCTTGGCAACCACAGGCTCCAGGTACTGTGATTGGACCGCAGCTTGTGATGACCCTGGGGAGAACCTGTAGAGCTGAAACAGAGATAGGTTCACCTGTTAGTGCTCACGCACACACCAGACACACACACACACACACACACACACACACACACACACACACACACACACACACTGTGTGTTTTCAGGTAATCTGTTACCTGGTCATCAGTCTTCTTATGTAGCTGAGGGTGAAACAGAAGTTAGTTAGTAAATAAATAGATTAATGATGTAACTTATTAATCAGCTGATTGGTAATAAATCAGGAGAAACGGGAGGAACCAACGAGTCCATCACCATGGTAACAGACTCTGGACGCAAACCATACAGGAAAACCCGGAGTACGCCATTTCCAACGGCAAGGTCCGGATTAACCAAACAGCGCAGCTCCATAGCCAGACCGACCTTCTGCTGGCAGCTATAGTGACCCCTACAGGGGTGATGTGGAACTGCTGCCGTTCAGGCCTGAGCAATCACGTTAAAGCTTTCACAGAGCGGCGGCTGCTGCCTTGCAGCTAGGGAGTCCCGGGTTCAAATCCCACCAACCCCTCCCCCATCCCGACGGCCCCGCCCACTACCTGTGGTCGCTGTCCAAACTGGGCGGTGCCGTCCAGTCCCTCAGAGGACGCAGAGGATTCCAACAGGCTCCGCCCTTCACCCAGTCTAACACCGTCTCCATGGCAACGGCAGACAGGTGTAACACGGGGGCGGGGTTCTGGAGCCATGGCTGTAGGTGGGTCCGGTTGGAGGACAGGTGCGTGATGATGTCAGAGAACGTCCACTGTCCCGGTAACACAGCGAGGCCTTGTGATTGGCCGCAGGTCTGGCCAATGACAGCTGCCTGCACAGGAAGCAGTGCATGCTGGGAGCTAGGAAAGAAGCAGAGCAGGTCAGAACCGCGTCACCTGGGAGCTCCGCCCACCTTTAGAGACCCGGACTCACCTGTAGCCGTTCTTCCTCACCAGCTCGCTGAAGCCCAGCTCTGACTGGCCGACCCTTCGTCTGCGTTTCCTCTGGTTGAAGTCATGGAGGACGAGATGCTCTGCCTCTTCTTCCTCAGGTCCTCCTCTTCCTCTGACAGAGACCGCCATCTGACCCACAAACCTCTCCTCTTCCTCCTCCTCCTCTTCATTCCCTGGAGGAAGAAAGCCTTCATGGCTTCTCCTCCTCTTCCTCCTCCTCCTCACCTCCTCTCCTTCACTGTCCCTCCTACTCTGCTCTGATTGGCTGAAGCTGCAGGAAGGATTGCTCCACTTCATCAGGTCTGATGAAGTGGAGGGTGACCATGAAGAGGAAGTGATGACGTGAGGCGACAATGCAGATGAGGAAGAGGAGCTGCAGGTGATACTAGGAGGACCTGGTGAGGAAGAAAGCAGATGAGGTTAGGTGACTAAGGCAGATGATAAAGGGGGAGGAGCATCTGGACACCTGGCAGTAGGCTCCTCCCCCTCCTCAGCAGCGTTTCCCCCAGTTTATTACAGGCCTGGCGGACCGCCAGGCTTTACACGCTCCCGTGCCAGGCTGACCGTTGTGTGTGTGGTTTTTAATAAGTCGGACTGCAAAGCGTTTCTTCTGCGGTGAGCATTTCACTGGCAGGGCAGTTATTCATGAAAGAAAGATGGGTTTATAGTTTTTATAGTTGATGCTCCACCAATCAGACCGCCGGCGCCTCTGAACGTTAGCTGCTTCGCGCGCTGTTGTGCCTTGATCTCTGAAGTTCCCCTCTTGGCTGATCGCTCATAGAGGCTCATTTATATCAACCCCCTGTGAGGATCCATGTTTCTTTGTAGAATTGATCAAGGTAGGAGTCGAGCTTAAATCCACCTCATTTGCTCTGCTAGTGCAGCTCAACATTCACAGGTGACCCTTTCGAGGTGCAAACAAAGCATTTCATGCGCCGTGTGCGTTTACGTCTCAACATGCTGAGTGTGTTTCTGCTCTGATAAAGTTCCCGGTTAGCTGGTGCGTTGTGGTTCACTCTGTTGAGGAGCTTTTGTGCTCGCCTCGTGACTAGCGCAGCACGCTGGTTTGTTATGCTTTGCAGCAACACAATGCATATTAAATGCTTTGTCTACTTAAAATCAGGTTCAGTTGCTGTGCAGCCGCGCAGAGATCAGAACAACTCGTCCCATAAAGCTCGGGCAACCGAGAGTTTCTGTGGCGCTAATTAAAAACTCAACAGACACAAAGTGGAAGAGCTACTAAAGCCCCATAAATTAAATCTCCCGTTTGTCCGTCTACATCCAGCAGATGCGCAGTGCAGCGGATTTAGCTCATCATGCAGGGCCGGTCCAATGTTGAATGAGGCCTTGAACAGATTTTGATTTAAGGGCCCCATCAGCACCACTAACAGCATTTCAACATAGATTTAGTGAAACCTGGGAGAGGGGGCCTAGTTTAATTGGCTGAGCAGTCAATTATAATTGTACTTTACTAAGATGTATTTATGAGCATCTAAAACTCTAAGATTAAACTGAGAACACCAAATTGTTTATGTGGTAACAAAACAACCTAATTATGAAGATTGTTCTCTGAACTTTTACAAAGTAAACTTGCCAGCTTCTTAAAATCTTAAATGTAAATGTTAAACAATTTAAAATCTTTTAATTTATCTATGCTGAAACCATTAAGTCAAATTTAGCAGCATTGATGTTCTCTTAGTTTATTTATGCCTTGGGCCGGCTACAAATGTGATCAGCATCACATGGTGTTTTTAGTTCCACTAACTCATGACAACTTGGATTTAACACAGATGCAGATCATTTATATTTATTTTAATTGTATGTTTTTGATTAGTTGCTTTTAAGATTCTATAGTAGTTTCTTTAAGTGTTGTCTGCAATGTTTTCCAGTAACATAATTACTCAGTAATATTTTACATTTCCTGTCAACTTAACATCTTTTAATAGAAAACCCCGATGGACCACCAGGTGAGTTGTGCTCCAGGCCTGCTGCAGCTGTACCAGCAAGGGGTCAAATGCACTTAAAGTTAAAGGAACATATGCAAAATTCATCAGTAAAATGCTCTCAATAACTGCATTAAATCATTTTTAAATTTATCAATGCACCTATAAGGGTTAATAATCCAACAACATAGACAGTTTTAGAGTTTAAACATAATTAATCTGCATTTATCGTAACGGTAGAAGATCTTTTGTCACGATTAACAATAAACCCTAACTGCCAGCGCCCCATCAACCGCTTCAGTCGCAGAAAATGGACCAACCTCCTCTTCCTCCCTCCTTCCTCCTCTTCCTCCTCTTCCTCTCCAGAGAGTCCAGTCGGCGGCCGAGCGATGACAAAGCTCCTCGCAGGAGGTGCCGCACCTCCATGCGGTGAGCTGCCAGGAGGCGGGGCAAGAGGGAGGCGCAGGAGCAGCAGGGCGGGGCCGGGGGGGCGGAGCCTCCTGCAGGTGAATAGCTGGAGTTAACACCTTTACCTGTGGACGCACAAATCAACAAAGAAGACACAAAACCACCTGCAAGAGCCTCATCTGCATCGGCCAATGGGAGATCATTGGGCAGGGTTTCTGCTGTCGGGTCACTCCCCCTGCCAAGGGTCTCTGTCAGGGGGCGAGAGAGCATCTCAAAGCCTGGAGAGAGAAAGACAGAGGTGAACTGAGAGAAAACCTGTATCTTTGATTATTGATCGGTTTCCAATCAGGAAACTGGTTCAAAGCCTGACGCTCTGGACCGGTTCTAGACGAGGGAGGAAAGAAACAATAAAACATGATCAGTTATCAGCCTCAGCCAATCAGAGGCCAGGAGAAACATTGCAGTCTGGTTGGTCTAAAGACAGAAAAAACAGCAGAACGGTCCAGAACCAGAACCCTTCTGGACCAGAACCTCCTCCGCCTGTTCTTGTGAGTCTGGACTGATTCTGTGTCCAGGTGTCCAGCAGGTTGGGACACCTGGACCCATCCAGGAGCACGATGGAGCTGTCTCCATGGAAACCAGGCTGGTTGACCTGCAGGCCCTGAGGGGGGGGAGGGGGGGGTCATCAGGAAGGTCATAGAACCTGAAGGGTGGGTTCTGGTCATGTGATCAGATTTAAGATGGACAGCAACGTGACCCGCCACCGGGTTTGATTTAAGGGGAGGAGGGTCCATCTGGGTCATCTCCTCGGCTGTAGTCAGAAGCAGCCTGACCCACATATTTCCCAGCAGATCCAGCAGGTTCTGGATCTGGTCGGGACTGTAGGCGCTCATGCAGGTAGCAGATCCTAGCTCCAGTTAGCATACTGAGCGGCGTGTGGAGCTCTGAAAACGGGACGGACCGGGACATTTAGCGGCAGGTTACCTTCCCGGGGTCCGCGGGTCTCCCGGGGTCCGCTAGCTGCTCCTCGGGCTCATTTCGGCGGCTTCCCGGCCCACTGGAGCCGGATTATCCGCACCGATCGAGGCTTCAGTTTTTGGGACCGGCGGAAGGCTAGCGGAAGTATTTCTAACATATTTCCGTCGGGGATTTCAAAATAATATCATTCAAAAACTCTAGAGCGAACATAAGGGGCAGACTGTCAAAATAAAAGCCACAATAAAACGATAAAACGTTTGAACCGGGCTTAACTTAGTTAATGGTTCGGCTGGGAGATTTAGACCAAAACGAAATTCACCTCCAATTCCTATCCTCATGAGGCAGAGAAGTAGTTTCCAGATCAACAGGAAGCAGTTAGTTTCTTTCTGGTTCAGTAAAACCCACATGAACTAAACCCTACCGAACCTCCTCGAACCAGGCTGGCAAACATGCAAGTAAAAGCTCAGAGTTCAATTTGCTTTTGACTACAATCTATTGTTATTATTAGATGTTGGAAACAGACTCGACCAGAGCCCGTTGCCATGGTAATTCAGTCACGTGGTTGGAGCTTTCCGGGTATTTGTATTAACATTTGCACGTGGGGACGGAGAAAAATAAGTCATACCTAAAAAAGTATTATAACTTAGTGGAGTGTGCAGACATGAATATGCAGATGCCTCATGGAGCGGGTCGGCCCAATACGTCACAGCGTCCGCCATATTGAATGTGGCTCATCTGCCAGTAAAGCAATACAAGTAAATGGACCAAACTTTATAAAGCGTCCTTCTACATTTAAGTTAGTGTCTCTCACTGGCATATTCTGCCACACACACTAATATATTTGAGAATTAAAGGAAGTAGTAAAGGTAACATTTCTAACTTTTTGATGTCTCAAGACAGCTTTACAGACGTCCTATAATATTACAAGGGAGACTTCTCCATTGTCATTGTCTGAATTTCTTGTCCTAACCCTTCTTTAATTTTACCCTTGAATATGCTCGAGTTAAGTCTTCATAGAAACAGGGTTTTTGTTTTGTAATATCTACTTTTATATCAAGTAGATGTTAATGATCTGAAAGATCCATCAGCCTAATATGACATTTTTCTACTCAACCTAGATCCTTGTTATACATGAAAAAGTAATCAATTTTTGAATACGAGTAGTGAGCTGCTGACACAGAGGATGCCAACCTGCCGCCGCTGTTTTGTGGTTCAGTTATCATCATGTCAAAAATATGATGCGATACACACCATGTCACCAAACAGCACAATGACCATTTGTGGTCATTGTGGATTTTAGCATGGGCTTACCGGGGCCGCAGCCCAGGGAACAGCACTTTGGGGAACCCCGAAAGATGCTTTGTATTTTTGTGAATGAAAAAGGTCAGAAAGCCTTAATTTTATCACTCATTAAGAGGATTTTAGAGGTGCTGTTGAAAAACTCTGATTTGTTCTGGCAAACGTCCATCTTGAATGCTTGATTATTATCGGTCCAAGTTTGACACGTCTTACACTTTGGGGCGGAGCATCAAGGAGGGATTTCTCACGATGGCGGACAACATAAAGTATGACAGCAGAGCGCAGGAACAACAAAAAAAAGAACAGAGAAGGTAATGAAGAAAATATCCGAGCCAACAGGATTTTTTTGGACATGGAACAGAACCATCATCTCTCTCCTTCTTAACCGTTAGCCTTCCTATCAGCTCTACAGCTCTGCGGTCCACCAGAACCTGGATCTGATCTGGTACCTGAGGTGTAACAGGAAGGGCAAACTTCTTCACTAGTCACAATGATGACTGGATAACCAGACAGTACTGACCCTGCGCTTTGGATGAAAACTGATGAATTCATGTGAGCTTACTGGGCTGAACAAGAAGCAGGAAGCTGTCAAAATATGGATGTTAATTTTAAAGCATCGGAACAGATTTACAGAAAATCAGAAATGATTCTTCTCCAGATCGGGCTTTGAAAGTCAGGTGGTGCGTAAATCCACACAGGCTGAGTTATCCTCCATCCAAATGGGTGGAGGATAACTCCACCCATTTGGAGTGGAGCTCCGTCCTGGAAAAATGGAGCAGAATGATTAAAGAGCAAGAAAACAGTGAAAGTCACAGAAAAGTAATGCAACTGCTCTGCTTGCTCAATGCAAAGTTAAAAAAGTGGAAATGGAGTCTTGACTGAAGTTCAGGCTGGAAGACTCTTTTGGCGCACCTGGCCCTGCAATCAGTGCCTCCCTCTCCGCAACCCGGACCTATCAACGCAGGTCCAAGCCTCACTCCAGCCAATCATCGTCCAGGCTCAGGTTCAAAAGGACCTTCACTCCCAGCCTCCTCCGCTTACCAGCCCCGATCAACCCACCGCCACCCCACCTCCACCTTCAGCTCCCGGCTCTCAGGCCTCATCATCCTCTGACCGCCGCCACCAGCACAGGCCCCGGGGGGTTTACATTGCATCAGGAATGTTCATCGAGCTTATTTAAGTCCAGCTTGACGTCCCCGGCCGGGGCCTGATCGCCAAAGAACTTTGTGTTTATTTTCACGTTATTTTTGTCATTAAACCCTTTTAACTGCTTCCCTCTCTCCGTCTGAGTCTCTCCAGATTGAACTAGCTTTAGCCTCCAGCTAGCAGTGGCAGGAGGAACTGTCTTATTCATATGGCGAAGGGCTGACTGTACAAATTAGCTTATGTGTTTCCAGTCAAAAAATCCAGTCATCACTGAATAAAAGTTTTGACAGATTTGGCTCTCAGAGTGGAAATACTCACCCTAACTATCTGAGCTTGGTAAGGAAATAAACCTGATAATTAGAAAGATAGTTGATAAAAATTGAAAGAGGGAGGGAGACATAAAGATAGAAATTAATAATAAATAATTACAGAACATAGAGGATGGATAGAGAACATTGTCAAGTTTTTCTTCCTTAGGGAAGTTCTGTTGAATATTCAAGATGTTCAAGTACTTCTTTAACTACTAAATATATTTAGTTTGTAATAATGGTCTTTACAATGATTACAGTAATCAATTGTTCTGCAGACATTTTGAAAGTTTAAAAAGAAAGCAGCGGTTGCACCGATTGCAATTTTCTGACTGATTGTTGATCTTTAAAAAAACCTGACTTGCTGATGTTTTGTGTGTGTGTCTATGTGTGCAAAATATAGCAAAAAAAGTCACTAAGTTGGCAACCATCGGTTGACTGAAGTAAACCTTGCATAGAGAGATGACCTGGTGGGCGGGGCCGTCCATCAGCCTCTCATGGTGGACAGTGGCTAATTTTTTTTTCTTGTAGGTAGATAAGGTTGGTGGATAGAATCGGTTCCACAAGTCACGACCAACGCTGACCACCCAAAGGGAAGGAAATCAGGGAGTATATATATATATATATATTAAACACGTGTTTAATATGCAACTGTATAACCATGATTAAGTATGGCCCCCAATCTTGGCTCAAGCCCAGGGGCCTACATCCTCCTAAGTCTGGCCCTACACCTTACAATAGACAAACACCAGAGTTCAAGCTAGATGCTGGCATGCAGTCAAGTGAACACAGTTAGGTAGCTCCTCTGTGTTCCTGGCTGTAACAGAGGAAGCCAACTTGATCCTTGTCGTTATGAACTAACACCACCATCATAATGCATAGCCGTTATGCCAAGCGGGGTCTGATATACCCCCACCGTTCCACACAAGGGTGAAGTTACTAGGCTCAATCTCAGAGGTGGAGATTGGAGGAATATTACTGTCACAGTTTTAGCAGTTTTCCAGACCCACATGCAGGGATGCACTCAGGAAACTAAATAGTTCAAAGGATTAATTTACAGGAAAATATGTTAAATGTATGATGAAGGGTCCGCTGATGGCAGCTGGTCAGGACCGACACGGTCTGCGCTCTGGAGAGACAGATCAGGAATGTGAATATAAAGAGCAAACTTGGACTGGGACTTGTGAACTGAGTTTACTAGTGCTGGGGAATTTCCGCGAGTGAGAGGTGATGGGGATCGAAGAGTCCTGGAAGTGATCTGACACGACAGGCACTACTCACAACTTGACAGGTCGTCCCTTAGTTCTGATGAGGGGCGCAGATGAGGGCGGGGCAGGCCCGAACCCCGAGGAGGAGAGGAGAACCATCTTTAGCCAGCCGAGTCTAAAGCCCTTTTCACATTGCAGGGACCGGCTCGGTTCGACCCGGTCCCATTGGTGCTATGGCCTGGTCATTTTGCATTCAGCAGGATATGTCATGTAAATCGACCCGTTGCTAAAGCTACCGAGGCGATCTCCCCAGCGACCACAGAACAGTTTCCTTCTTTGGTCTCTTTCCTGTGTTTTTTTTTTCTTTGTGCGCTCATGAGCGAGGAAGCTGAGGGAAACGTTTACCTCAGCTTTACATTTAAGAAAAAAGAAAAAAAAAAATCTCATCTGAATGTTGTCTCTGAGCTGGACTCGCGGCCAGGCGGGATTTCCCGGCTGGAGCGACGCCAGATGCGGAAATCCCCTCGTTCACAGCCTGGTCGACTTCTGATCGGTTCATTGGAGAAATGCTATTTACATTTAACGTTAAAATCTTTGGCTGGAGAGGCGAATGTAATCCCAGTGTAGGGCAAGAACAGAATATGACGGAAATTTATTGATGCAGCATATTGAAATGTTAGCCATCGAGAAAGTCTAGCGCTCCTCTGATCCAGAGATCTGGTCTTTGTCCCGCCCCCACATCCAATCAACCAATCAACAGCTAACTCCAAACCGGCCCGGTCTGGCCGGCCCGATTGGAACCGCAGCTCTCTGGGTTCCAGGGAACCGGGCGGTACCGGGTCCAGCTATGTAGGGTGAAAGTGGCTTAAATACTCCATAATAACTCCTGTAGGTATGCAGACTTCCGGCTGCTGGGTCGTACAATCCAAGACTGGGTCAAAACAGTGATCTTGGTAACCTTGGGCGAAAGAACGTAAATCAGATAATATACATGAAAACAGATACAAAGGATTTCTAAGGGCTTTGAGTTACCACGAGGGTCAACACTCTGGCGCTGAAGTGCAGACTGCCGGCTCCTCTTATGCTCCTAGGCTGATGACCCGCAGGTGTGTGAACATGCGGGGTGAGCTGCGGGCGCCCTCTGGTGGAAGACTGGCAGCAGTACGGTGACAGAAGATCCCAGCAACTACCTCTGCTTTTTTTTTTTTCCTAATATTTTGCCCTTTTTATTGGGTTAAGAACTCCTTTTATATTAGGCTGTGATTCCTAGTGGTGACAATGAAGCCATGGGTTGTATATCACTGCATATTCAGAACAAGTAAAATAAGTGACATCCCTAAGCTACTCAAAGAACGACTTAATCAAAACTTGATATACTGTCAAGCTTTGTAAATCAAGCTAACACACGTCCATTTAAAAGCTTCCTTTTCTTTTGGTCTTATTAACGACTTTAATGGTGTTATAGTTTGTGAGCAATTTTTAGGGAAAACCGTGCAACAGACCAACAGCCCTCCGGTGGCCTTACTTGGTTATAGCATTCCATTTCCTAGGAGGTGTTTCTTCCTTTTTTGTTTTTTCATTTTCCTTTTCCCCTCCAGGTGTGGTCCCTGACCCCAAATAAAATTGAAATGTTACAGCCACTTATAGCTGAAGTGCAATAAAACAGCCAGTATAAAAGGAACAATATTTATTATTACAAAATAAGAGGGTGTGTATTTGCAAAAACAATCGATAAACAAAATAAATGAAAAACAAGGAAAAAAGAAAATCAAACTATAAAAGAACAGCAGGGTACAGCGACAACTGCAAAAACAACAACAAACAAACGCTTATTAAATCTTTGCAATAAAAACATACAATTCAACCAGTTAAAAATGTNCAAAGCCTACTTGCAGTGTCGACCAACCACATGCCCAGGTGATGCTACCGTCAGATCATCAAAAATGAAGTGTGGCCCTATATAAAAACACCAGGTCAACACTGACTTAATATAATCAAATTCAAAGAATTTTGTCCTTACCACAAAACAACAAACACACAAACCTCATCACAAACTGGAACGCCTGGGCCAACACACCTGGTCGAACACAGAGGAAATTGACAATTGGCCACCAGTCTGCCAGCTTCCTTTTTATGGGAGCTCAAGATGTGGAGGAAGCGACCCCTGGTGGTTCCACCTGTTACAGACAGATAAAAAATAAGGATCTGCTTCACTTCAAGGTATTTGCATTGCCAACTTAACACATGTGGGGCATAACCATGATCCAATATTACTCTTTTCCCTGTCAGCATGAAAGCCTTTTGTTGAAGAAGATTTTAAGTTATAATATTTCTTCATAAAGAAACTCTTTGGCTCGATCTTCTTCGATCCCAGGTTCTCCCGGCAGGCCGCGTGTAGCCACACAAAAACAACAATGAGTGCAGACGTCACAGAATGACAGAGTTTAATCCAATAGAAGACAACGCATAAAATTACAACAGAAACTGCAGAACAACAGAGACATACATTCATTTATCTGAGACAAAGAGGATAGAAAAAGACACGTCTTTGGAGAGTGCTGATGCAAAAAAGCAAAATCAGGCAGCAATCTGATTTGTTACTCCTGTGTACAAACTTTTATAGTAAAGGCGTGTTTTTCCTGTTTAATATATTCAAATAAGGCGTACCTCTGCTTGACCAACTGGAAGCTGTCCTGGACCTTCTTAAAAGCTATAGTGCTTGGTGTAATATGGGGTTCAGCCCCATGAAGACTAACTGAGACTTAAGTAAATATTAAAAAATGTAAATTAGAGACTTCCAGGTGAGCAAGCAAGATGGCGCCAGCTTAACCAAGTGGTTCCCCGACACAGAGGTCGCATTTACCGAATATNTTGATAAAAATTGAAAGAGGGAGGGAGACATAAAGATAGAAATTAATAATAAATAATTACAGAACATAGAGGATGGATAGAGAACATTGTCAAGTTTTTCTTCCTTAGGGAAGTTCTGTTGAATATTCAAGATGTTCAAGTACTTCTTTAACTACTAAATATATTTAGTTTGTAATAATGGTCTTTACAATGATTACAGTAATCAATTGTTCTGCAGACATTTTGAAAGTTTAAAAAGAAAGCAGCGGTTGCACCGATTGCAATTTTCTGACTGATTGTTGATCTTTAAAAAAACCTGACTTGCTGATGTTTTGTGTGTGTGTCTATGTGTGCAAAATATAGCAAAAAAAGTCACTAAGTTGGCAACCATCGGTTGACTGAAGTAAACCTTGCATAGAGAGATGACCTGGTGGGCGGGGCCGTCCATCAGCCTCTCATGGTGGACAGTGGCTAATTTTTTTTTCTTGTAGGTAGATAAGGTTGGTGGATAGAATCGGTTCCACAAGTCACGACCAACGCTGACCACCCAAAGGGAAGGAAATCAGGGAGTATATATATATATATATTAAACACGTGTTTAATATGCAACTGTATAACCATGATTAAGTATGGCCCCCAATCTTGGCTCAAGCCCAGGGGCCTACATCCTCCTAAGTCTGGCCCTACACCTTACAATAGACAAACACCAGAGTTCAAGCTAGATGCTGGCATGCAGTCAAGTGAACACAGTTAGGTAGCTCCTCTGTGTTCCTGGCTGTAACAGAGGAAGCCAACTTGATCCTTGTCGTTATGAACTAACACCACCATCATAATGCATAGCCGTTATGCCAAGCGGGGTCTGATATACCCCCACCGTTCCACACAAGGGTGAAGTTACTAGGCTCAATCTCAGAGGTGGAGATTGGAGGAATATTACTGTCACAGTTTTAGCAGTTTTCCAGACCCACATGCAGGGATGCACTCAGGAAACTAAATAGTTCAAAGGATTAATTTACAGGAAAATATGTTAAATGTATGATGAAGGGTCCGCTGATGGCAGCTGGTCAGGACCGACACGGTCTGCGCTCTGGAGAGACAGATCAGGAATGTGAATATAAAGAGCAAACTTGGACTGGGACTTGTGAACTGAGTTTACTAGTGCTGGGGAATTTCCGCGAGTGAGAGGTGATGGGGATCGAAGAGTCCTGGAAGTGATCTGACACGACAGGCACTACTCACAACTTGACAGGTCGTCCCTTAGTTCTGATGAGGGGCGCAGATGAGGGCGGGGCAGGCCCGAACCCCGAGGAGGAGAGGAGAACCATCTTTAGCCAGCCGAGTCTAAAGCCCTTTTCACATTGCAGGGACCGGCTCGGTTCGACCCGGTCCCATTGGTGCTATGGCCTGGTCATTTTGCATTCAGCAGGATATGTCATGTAAATCGACCCGTTGCTAAAGCTACCGAGGCGATCTCCCCAGCGACCACAGAACAGTTTCCTTCTTTGGTCTCTTTCCTGTGTTTTTTTTTTCTTTGTGCGCTCATGAGCGAGGAAGCTGAGGGAAACGTTTACCTCAGCTTTACATTTAAGAAAAAAGAAAAAAAAAAATCTCATCTGAATGTTGTCTCTGAGCTGGACTCGCGGCCAGGCGGGATTTCCCGGCTGGAGCGACGCCAGATGCGGAAATCCCCTCGTTCACAGCCTGGTCGACTTCTGATCGGTTCATTGGAGAAATGCTATTTACATTTAACGTTAAAATCTTTGGCTGGAGAGGCGAATGTAATCCCAGTGTAGGGCAAGAACAGAATATGACGGAAATGTATTGATGCAGCATATTGAAATGTTAGCCATCGAGAAAGTCTAGCGCTCCTCTGATCCAGAGATCTGGTCTTTGTCCCGCCCCCACATCCAATCAACCAATCAACAGCTAACTCCAAACCGGCCCGGTCTGGCCGGCCCGATTGGAACCGCAGCTCTCTGGGTTCCAGGGAACCGGGCGGTACCGGGTCCAGCTATGTAGGGTGAAAGTGGCTTAAATACTCCATAATAACTCCTGTAGGTATGCAGACTTCCGGCTGCTGGGTCGTACAATCCAAGACTGGGTCAAAACAGTGATCTTGGTAACCTTGGGCGAAAGAACGTAAATCAGATAATATACATGAAAACAGATACAAAGGATTTCTAAGGGCTTTGAGTTACCACGAGGGTCAACACTCTGGCGCTGAAGTGCAGACTGCCGGCTCCTCTTATGCTCCTAGGCTGATGACCCGCAGGTGTGTGAACATGCGGGGTGAGCTGCGGGCGCCCTCTGGTGGAAGACTGGCAGCAGTACGGTGACAGAAGATCCCAGCAACTACCTCTGCTTTTTTTTTTTTCCTAATATTTTGCCCTTTTTATTGGGTTAAGAACTCCTTTTATATTAGGCTGTGATTCCTAGTGGTGACAATGAAGCCATGGGTTGTATATCACTGCATATTCAGAACAAGTAAAATAAGTGACATCCCTAAGCTACTCAAAGAACGACTTAATCAAAACTTGATATACTGTCAAGCTTTGTAAATCAAGCTAACACACGTCCATTTAAAAGCTTCCTTTTCTTTTGGTCTTATTAACGACTTTAATGGTGTTATAGTTTGTGAGCAATTTTTAGGGAAAACCGTGCAACAGACCAACAGCCCTCCGGTGGCCTTACTTGGTTATAGCATTCCATTTCCTAGGAGGTGTTTCTTCCTTTTTTGTTTTTTCATTTTCCTTTTCCCCTCCAGGTGTGGTCCCTGACCCCAAATAAAATTGAAATGTTACAGCCACTTATAGCTGAAGTGCAATAAAACAGCCAGTATAAAAGGAACAATATTTATTATTACAAAATAAGAGGGTGTGTATTTGCAAAAACAATCGATAAACAAAATAAATGAAAAACAAGGAAAAAAGAAAATCAAACTATAAAAGAACAGCAGGGTACAGCGACAACTGCAAAAACAACAACAAACAAACGCTTATTAAATCTTTGCAATAAAAACATACAATTCAACCAGTTAAAAATGTACAAAGCCTACTTGCAGTGTCGACCAACCACATGCCCAGGTGATGCTACCGTCAGATCATCAAAAATGAAGTGTGGCCCTATATAAAAACACCAGGTCAACACTGACTTAATATAATCAAATTCAAAGAATTTTGTCCTTACCACAAAACAACAAACACACAAACCTCATCACAAACTGGAACGCCTGGGCCAACACACCTGGTCGAACACAGAGGAAATTGACAATTGGCCACCAGTCTGCCAGCTTCCTTTTTATGGGAGCTCAAGATGTGGAGGAAGCGACCCCTGGTGGTTCCACCTGTTACAGACAGATAAAAAATAAGGATCTGCTTCACTTCAAGGTATTTGCATTGCCAACTTAACACATGTGGGGCATAACCATGATCCAATATTACTCTTTTCCCTGTCAGCATGAAAGCCTTTTGTTGAAGAAGATTTTAAGTTATAATATTTCTTCATAAAGAAACTCTTTGGCTCGATCTTCTTCGATCCCAGGTTCTCCCGGCAGGCCGCGTGTAGCCACACAAAAACAACAATGAGTGCAGACGTCACAGAATGACAGAGTTTAATCCAATAGAAGACAACGCATAAAATTACAACAGAAACTGCAGAACAACAGAGACATACATTCATTTATCTGAGACAAAGAGGATAGAAAAAGACACGTCTTTGGAGAGTGCTGATGCAAAAAAGCAAAATCAGGCAGCAATCTGATTTGTTACTCCTGTGTACAANCTTTTATAGTAAAGGCGTGTTTTTCCTGTTTAATATATTCAAATAAGGCGTACCTCTGCTTGACCAACTGGAAGCTGTCCTGGACCTTCTTAAAAGCTATAGTGCTTGGTGTAATATGGGGTTCAGCCCCATGAAGACTAACTGAGACTTAAGTAAATATTAAAAAATGTAAATTAGAGACTTCCAGGTGAGCAAGCAAGATGGCGCCAGCTTAACCAAGTGGTTCCCCGACACAGAGGTCGCATTTACCGAATATTTTCCGTATTTGACCGGTTATTTTTTTTAAACGACCAGAAAATTTAAAGCCCGTCCGTCATTTGACAAGTTCTAATTAACACCCTTGACTGGTTCATGGGCAGACATTATAGACTTTACGCAAAGATTTAGTCTCAGAGGCAACTGAAATCAATTAATTAAAAAATCCTTTCTGAATATCATCTCATGGTCTCTGAACTAAATGCCTCTTTCTGACCGGAGCTGACAGCGAGTTGAAGAGTTATGGACCGGACGCTTTGGAGCGTCTGGTTAGGAAGCACATTACAAACCTTTGGTTGAAATGGCGCGTTAAATTCAAGTCTCCATTACAGACCAGAGAAAACTAAAGAGAATGCAACGTTGTGTTAATCCATTTGAGGAGCCGGCAGTTTATCTTGAGGAAATAAATGACGATACAGAAGTTGATTAGACTGTGACATGCGCAGTGCCTCAACCACTGCGGACGAGGCTCCGCCGCTGCGAAGAATTAAAAACCGCAGGGAGTAACTCATCCAGCGGATTTAACAAATGGAGCCTTGGTGCACGTTACCCAGGAGAACGGCGTTCTGGAGGAGCTGCAGATGTAACATCTGTCCGTTTGGGAGAAGCAAAACCACGCAAAAAAAACA
>NW_015114903.1:116246-122872 GCF_001443285.1 Poecilia latipinna
AATTACTGCTCAGTTTAAAAACTGCAATATTTAAATCAGTGTTTAAAGGTAAATAATAAAAACAAGTCACATGGGCAGACATTATAGACTTTACGCAAAGATTTAGTCTCAGAGGCAACTGAAATCTATTAATTAAAAAAATCCTTTCTGAATATCATCTCATGGTCTCTGAACTAAATGCGTCTTTCTGACCGGAGCTGACAGCGAGTTGAAGAGTTATGGACCGGACGCTTTGGAGCGTCTGGTTAGGAAGCACATTACAAACCTTTGGTTGAAATGGCGCGTTAAATTCAAGTCTCCATTACAGACCAGAGAAAACTAAAGAGAATGCAACGTTGTGTTAATCCATTTGAGGAGCCGGCAGTTTATCTTGAGGAAATAAATGACGATGCAAACGTTAATTAGACTGTAACATGCGCAGTCCGCTGCTCAACCACTGCGGACTGCGAAGACTGAGGAACCGCTGGAAGTAACTCATCCAGCGGATTTAACAAATGGAGCCTTGGTGCACGTTACCCAGGAGAGCGGCGCTCTGGAGGAGCTGCAGACGTATCATCTGTCCGTTTCGGAGAAGCGAAACCACGCAAAAAATAAATAAAAATCCTGGTAAAAGCCACACCGGACAGGGTAAAACACTCAGAGTTCAGTTGATCTGTTTGGATCAGACGGATCCAACTGACTGATGAATTAGCGCAGATTTTTCTGCAGATGGGAACCAGGAGGAAGTGCGTTCAGACCCCAGCGGGTGAAGTGACATTAATTTAAGTGAAGTCGCTTAGATGTAGATACATTTATCTGCTTAATCTGTGATGGGATCAGGATTTATGCTGAATATTAACTAAACTGCACAACATGCTGCTAAATAGGCGATGTTAATATGATTATAATATGACGAATAAAAATAGTACATGACCGATTTTTTTTAATGTTGTCGGTCAAGATAACGGAGAACAAAAAAGTCTAGTGTAGCAGTGTGATGTTATTACACTAGATTGTCAATTGAGAAGCTATTCCGGTAGGAAATTTTATTAGCACCAGCAGCTTTTATTTTGAAAAGACGGCAGATCCATTGCAAAACAGCGGGTAACTTCCTGTTTCAAAATTATTATTTTTTTATTGAAATTTTATGTGTTGTGAATGAAAATGTGAATTATTATCTTTACTGTCAAACATATTGAGTTCATGGATTGTTGTTTTGAGTGTCAGTTCGGGGTTTAAGAAGAGAAATTAACGGATTGTACCATTATAGTCCGTGAAAGGTTCTCCCCTCTCCGTCGCGCTCTTTCTGTTCGGATTCCGTGAAGGTATGAAGTTTTGTTTTCTGTGTTTAATAAGTGTATTTTAAGTATAATAAGTGCTAGATTAATTACTGTTCTTGTAAACTAATGTGCTCTGGAGCACTTGATCTTTGTTGAACAGTGCTAGAACTGTGTTGGCAGATATTTAGCTGCTCTTATGCTACATGAAACATTGCTAATGAAAATGCTACATCCATGTGCTGAAAATTGTACTGTTCATGGTTAAACAGGCGCTGTGGAGCACTGTGATGAGAAAAAGCCTGTTTTGACTATTTTCTGCTATTTGAATGGAGGAGCATTAAAAGTGCCTTCAGCTCAGCTGTTGTCTGGCTTTTATTTCCACAAGACACAACGCAGATTCAACTACGCTACGACCTCTGCCCGACATATCTTAAAAATCAAGTTGTTTTTCCTCTCAGAAGAATGTGCCTAACCTTTACCCTGCAACCACACCTTGACCTGCTCAGATTTCAGCCTGTGTGTGTGTGTGTGTGTTCCACCTTTAGATTTTGCTCTAATCTTTCCTGCAGTTTTCTGACTGGTTGTTTTTGTTGTTTCTGACTGAACTCTTCTATTGTCATCATCCAGAATTAGTTAATGTAATAAAGTAAATTTCTTCTGCCAATAGGGAACCAGGTTTAATTATTTTCTCCCTGACAACTCTTCATCTGTGTTTACAATTTTAGAAGTGATGATGATGATGCTCTGAGCTGCTGTCCAATCAGAGAACAGCTCCCAAGAAACCTTTGCTCTGGTTGGACTCTGGATCTTCAGCTATAGGCAAACACAGGGTCCTCCATTTCCTGGCGGTGTGATCCACAATGAAGTTCCCTTCTCCTCTTACTCTCCTTCCTTCCATCCTGGTGCTCGGCGTCTTCTTCCCTGCAGCTGATAGTGGACACTTTCTGGCCTTCCCAGGTGAGCACAGCCACTGGCTGAACATGCGGACCATCATAGAGGAGCTTGTGAGGAGAAATCACAAGGTTACCGTCTTGGTGCCGGACGCTTCACCGTCGGTAAACTATAACAGCAGCCGAGATGCTGCCAAGTTCAACTTCTTGGTGTTCAAGGTAACGGCATCCAACCAATGACTGTCCGTCTATCAGTATCAGTGTTAAACATTACCTAGACTACTTGTGAGTGATTCCACTCCTGACTCTTGAGCTCACTCACAGTTAATTGAATTCATCAGCTCCTTTTGCTTCTCTTCTCAGGTTCCATTCAGTAGATCAGATATGAACAACATTATGCAGGATTTTATTCAGTTCTCTATGTACCAAGCCCATAACTCCTCCCTGCTGGATCGCTTTCTGGTGCCACTGACAATCTTGGGGAAGCTCTCCCAAATTGGGAAGCAGCAGTGTGACGCCATGCTGAAAAACCAGCAGTTGATGGCGACCCTGCGTGACGCCGCTTTTGATGTGGTCATCTTGGACCCCATGGTGATGTGTGGCGATCTGGTGGCCGATATGCTCGGTGTGCCTCTGGTCCTTTCGCTGCGGTTCTCATTCGGCAGCACCTTGGAGCGTCACTGCGGCCAAGCACCGATGCCGGCATCCTTCATCCCCGCGTCTCCACTGCCATACAGCGACCACATGACTTTCTGGGAACGGCTGCTCAACATGCTGACCTACACAGGGATGTCTGTGTTGAACGAATTTTATTGGAAAACGACACTTGATTCTTTCTACACTGAGATCAAAGGTTGGTGCTTATCATCTTTATCATTTCAGTCCATTCTAAAAATCCCCAAAAAGAGAGCATGAACCCCCCACAGGGTAGGACCAGGGAGGAGACATCCGCTCCATCAGAGCTCTAAGTTTTATTCTATAGTGCCACAGCTGCAATCTGCTTCACAGGTTTATCATATTTCTAATGTTGAAATATGATGTTTGTTTATCTGCTGCAAATTTGTTTGGCTGGTATGCTAGATATAAAGACTGAAGAAGGCATGTCCATCACCCCTCATGATCAAAGGTGACTTTGGGCAAATACCAGAAAATACATTCAGACTGTCAGGGTTTGAGTTGAATTTCTGAAGTGCTTTTCCTCCAGAAAAAACCATCTGGGTTGCATTTCTGTAAACAGGAAGTCCTAGCAGCTTCTGTAGCTCCCTGGGGAGGGCTGATGTCTGGCTGATCAGGACCTTCTGGGACATCGAGACGCCACGGCCAATACCTCCAAACTTTTTCTATGTGGGGGGTCTTCACTGCAGACCAGCCCATCCGCTGCCAGAGGCATGGTTCAACTTCCTGTTTCACTTACAGCTCAAAGTTATTAAATTACATTAAGCTTGTGGCACTTCCTGCAGGACCTGGAAGCCTTTGTGCAGAGCTCTGGAGATGCTGGCGTAGTGCTTGTCACCTTCGGCTCCATGGTAACCAATCTGGCACCAGACAGAGCTAATGTCATTGCCTCTGCTTTGGGACGACTACCACAGAAGGTCAGAGGCTCCACCCACTCACTTCCTGTCACCGTTTTCTCTCACCACTTAACCACTGTTGTCATGTGACATCTTTCAGGTAATTTGGCGTTATCATGGCAAAACCCCGACAACTCTGTCACCAAATACAAAAATTTTACATTGGATTCCTCAGAATGACTTGCTTGGTAAAACTTCCTGTCTCAGCTTTTCAAACTAAAAGTCTGCTCTCTTTCCTTCCTCTTCCTCCTAGAGCTTTTCAAAGTAAAACTGTGAATTTGTCATTTGGTAGTAAATCAGCGGCAGCTTTCTTTTTTCTTTTTTTTTTTAAATAAAACCTTCACAATAAGAGCCCTGTGACCTTCAGGACACCAACTGACCCGTGCCTTTGTGACACACGGCGGGACGAACGGTTTATACGAGGCATTGTTTCATGGCGTTCCAGTGGTCGGCATCCCGCTGTTTGGTGATCAGCCAGACAATCTGGCCCGTCTGAGCCGCCGCGGTGCCGCTGTTATCCTCCACTTCAACCGCATGACAGCGGATGAGCTGGTGCAGGCGCTGCATGCCGTTATCAATGAACCCAGGTGAGGGTAATTTTTACGAGTTTTTGTTAGAGGTGGCGCGTTAGATGGGGTTGGACCCAGGTTAAGATGCAAATGTTTTTAATAAGTGTACAGAAATTTAGGCTGCAGAGGTGAGTGATGAGACAAGACAACATTTAGTAACTGGTTGTTGCTAAACAAAAGCATGACACGAGAAGGATCTGATGGGGAACAAGAAACGCTGGTGGGATTAAGTACACAGGGCAGGTAATCAGGGAACATGAGACACAGCTGGGAGCAATCAGGGGCAGGAGACGGCACAGGAACCAAATTAACACGGAAAGAAAACAAATCCTCACAGTAACATCACAGGAAGCAGGATTTTAGTTTGAAAGGGTGCTTGTTTATGAGTGTTGTCTCTGAAATAAATCTCCTGACCTGTTCTTGTTGCAGCATCTTCACTGTAAAAGTGTTGACTTGTTTTTCTTCCTATGATGCTCAGTTTCAGGTCCAACATGCAGCAGCTGTCTTCGCTGCAGCATCAGCAGCCAGTGGCACCACTGAACACTGCCGCCTTCTGGTTGGAGTTTGTGATGCGGCATGGAGGAGCTAAACACCTGAGGCTGGCGTCACATGACCTGTACTGGTTCCAGTACTACAGCTTGGACACAGGAGTCACTATACTGTTCATCATAGCTCTTTGCTCCACCCTCTGCTGGGTGGCGCTTCGCTGTGTCCTGCGCCACTGCAAAGGGCGAGCACGAAGAGAGAAGAATGACTGACCAGCTGCCAGCTGTTTTGAATGTTATTGTTTTATCTGTATCTCTTTGGTCCAAGCAGAACACCAGATGCAGTTTTCAGTGTTTCTTCATATTTTCCCTGACTTGCTCCTAAGGAGACTGGGGTTTCTCCTGGATCATGGAGACTGTTTGGCTACAACACATTTTGATCAGATCCAAACTCTGAGCAGGCTATTGGTTTCACTGGATTTATTTTGATTTCACTGGATTTATTTCGAGCGATTCTTAAAAACAGGCAACGAGAATCTTTTAAACAGTGTTACTGTTTTTAAATTGTTTAAATCTGTTTTATAATTGTGTATATGTAGTATTAATCAATTTTGTTTTGTAACCAGGTTGCTATGTACTGCAGACTTCTGCCCAGGTCCCCCTTGAAAATGAGATCTAGATCTCAATGGGGTTTACCTGGTTAAATAAAGGAAATAAAATAAAATAAAAATAAATTGGATCACGTATGTTCATGAATATATTAACCAGCAATGTAACAAAAGATAACATGATATGACAAAAACACATTATGAGCTGGGAATGAGGGGAATGGGGGCAATTATTTACACTGATGTACCACAGCCCAAAAGCTCCAGTTTTGATCTTATTCTGAAAGAATAATGCGTGGATAGCATCTGTTCAATGTAATATCAGAAATCCCTCAGAGACAACGGCCATGCAACAATAAGCCTGTATTATGTATTTTTCTATGCTTGACACTGGTACTGTATACACAACCATCACTACACAATCACAGTATCTGGACACATAACCAACTTACACACAAAACATTTGTAATATATTCCTAAAGTGATAAGTATAATTCTGGATTAGAAGTGCTCACTATCAATCTTCTACCACAATACTTTTATTTTTTTTATTGATTTTCATAACTTTATGTAAACAAACAAAAGTAAACAAAATCAACCCTAACCCTACAGCAGGGGTGTCCAAGTCCAGTCCTCGAGAGCTACCATCCTGCAACTTTCAACACACCTGAATCAAATGAATGGCTCGTTATCAGGCCTCTGTAGAGCTGATCCCGGTCTCTTGGAGTAAGGATACTTCTAAAACTTGCAGGATGGTAGCTCTCTGGACTTGGGCACCCCTGCCCTACAGGGTGGAGAGGACAGTCCTCATCTCCAGTTGAAACCAAAATACTTTTCAATGTTTTGAAATGGGCAGAGCTCCAGATTTGATCATCTTTACCCATGAACAAATTAGTCAACAAATTTGTGTATGAAGCATTTATGACATACATACCCAAGATGTCTTAAATTTCATATACCTACTTTTTAAATTGCAAAACAAATTACCTTGCAGGTGCAGATTTTTTTTTTTTAACTGCAAATTGTATTGATTTGGAGATCAAAATATGGACACCTTTTAGAAGCAGCAGTCCCTGGAGATTAAAATATCTGTCCAACCCAGCTTTTTTTAAATTTTCATGTTTGTTTCTTATAAAGATGTGTTTCTTGTAACATTACTATGTCACATTCAACACATTTTTTAATCAGTAAGGATTTTAGAGTGTTTTGCTGCATTTTTGGACTTTATTTACATTGTTGTTGCG
>NW_015114903.1:128484-129559 GCF_001443285.1 Poecilia latipinna
ACTAGGTGATTAATGTCTTTTGTACTAATCTCGTTCCAGGTAAAAGTGATAAATATGCACAGGAACTAGGCTGCATTGCTACATTGTGGGAGGGAAACACAAAGGAACCTGACTACCATTTGTGCTTTGGATAGTGTGGCGCTCATCCTGACCATGGACCTCATGAATAAAGCGGCGTGCGCACCAAAAATGTGCAGTGCCTTATTTTACACACAAGTTGGCGTGTATAAAAATGAACTTTCCATCAAAGTTTGCATAAATATTCGCACACTTTTTCCCTGGTGTGAAAATGTGCAACAGCCATGCAATTATTTTCTGTGAACGATATCAAACTACAAAGCATCAAAACTCACCTAAATACACTGAAGTCTGACTACAATCAGTTATTTAGACCAGGAAGCATCAAACCAATGTTTTTCATTATTTTAATACTTTTCTTTAAACAAACGATTAAACTGAACCACATTTATCCTCAGACAATTAAGTAACATTGAGACAAAATAAAGAAAACAAAAATAAAAGGATGTGAAAACATCACTAGAATGGAAATAATACATTTCCTCAGTTTCTCTCATAAAGATTGGACTGTGCGCCAAAGTGCATGAAATGCATCTGCAGGGTAATTTAATTTTCATTTTTAAAAAGAAAACAGGGTTGGATCAGCAGATTAACTCCAAACAGGTTTCATTACTTTTAAGGAGATCAAGGTGTGTAGACAATCACATGTATCAGTAGCTGATAAAGGTGAGCCGCGTAATTGTGGAGTCTTTTTGTTCTGATGGAGAACATCACCAATGGAATATTCAGAGGGAACGATTAATCAGATCATATTGATCTGCTGTTGATGGTTTATCAGCGTTTAGATTAATCCAGACTGATCATCCTAGATGTCTGAGCAAAATGTAAAGAAGGAGCCGTGCAGTACCAGTACCAGTGCAACTGCAGCCATCCTTCAGTCCAGCTGCCCGCTTTGTTAATGCGCCTTATCGACATAAAGCATCTTTATTCTGTAAATGCACAGCTTATGCACATGATTCTACTATTTAGGTACATTTGTTTATGTTTTGATCTGGGT
>NW_015114903.1:132788-137602 GCF_001443285.1 Poecilia latipinna
CGCCAAAGTGCATGAAATGCATCTGCAGGGTAATTTAATTTTCATTTTTAAAAAGAAAACAGGGTTGGATCAGCAGATTAACTCCAAACAGGTTTCATTACTTTTAAGGAGATCAAGGTGTGTAGACAATCACATGTATCAGTAGCTGATAAAGGTGAGCCGCGTAATTGTGGAGTCTTTTTGTTCTGATGGAGAACATCACCAATGGAATATTCAGAGGGAACGATTAATCAGATCATATTGATCTGCTGTTGATGGTTTATCAGCGTTTAGATTAATCCAGACTGATCATCCTAGATGTCTGAGCAAAATGTAAAGAAGGAGCCGTGCAGTACCAGTACCAGTGCAACTGCAGCCATCCTTCAGTCCAGCTGCCCGCTTTGTTAATGCGCCTTATCGACATAAAGCATCTTTATTCTGTAAATGCACAGCTTATGCACATGATTCTACTATTTAGGTACATTTGTTTATGTTTTGATCTGGGTTGGTCATTTTTGGAGAGTTTCATTTTCAATTACAGTCCTATGCTGCCATCTAGTGGAAGGTTAGGGATATAGGATGAATTAAAAGTGCTCTTTTTACCAAACTTGGTTTTCTATACTCCCTCCAACCCTCTGTAGGTGCCCACCACGTTTGGTGGTCCGAGCTAAAGACTCCCATTAATTTTTCTGACTAGTCAGTCTGGCTATGAATGTCCTTTCGAGCTGGCTTTTAACCCTAACCTCAGTGGTCTCTTACTTCAACTTAGCCAGATTTTATTCCATTTTTATTTATTTTTTAACTCTGTTTTGGAAATAAATCACATTTCACTTTTAAAATGCCATCTCTGAACCTCTGTTGGATGCAGGATTTGCTGCTCTGAAGACTAGACTTTGGTTTTAAGTGTCTACTCTTTTGACCATGTTTTATTTGATTTGATATCTTTCAAACTCAGTTTTTAAGACAGAAATCACAGCTCAGATTCAAATCTCATCTCTGAGCTTCTGCTATGTTCCAAAAAATGTTTTTAAATCCCATTCTGAACATCATAAATGGCCTTTAAAATGTCTCAGCATTTCCCAGAATGCATTGCATAGTGGGGCTTCAAATTGTAGCTTGTAGTTCAAATGTTTTTGCTGCAAACCTTAACAAACCATATACTGTTGTGATCAGAATGAGCTCAGCTGTTGAACTGGATGACTTAGGATGAACTTGGAAATATGTAGAAAATCAGCACCATGACTCAGAATGGGGTGTATTTTGTTGAACTGTTGCCTGCTGATCAAAGAGGACACATCCCATGATGACAGCTTTGGGTAAGTTAATGTGGTCATGTACCCTTTTTGGATCACACAAAATTCTGAGCATTCTAGAGGTCTTGCGGTGTATGATGGCACTAGAATGGCTCTTTACCAATACTGGGGTGATGAATCCCAGCAGGTTCCTGGAGACCTGGAAGGCAGCAGCTTGCTGCAGCTGGTCCAGGTTCTCCCTCCTTGGGAAGATGCCTGGCTTGTGAGACTTTGCTATGGCTGCTTTTGTTCATTCCTCTTTGTGGCACTGTGGCATGGGGAGCCATAACAACATGGTAGAGATCTGCTGTTGCACAGTTCATGTTGGCTTATCTTGGCAAAGGTGAGTCAGTGCCCCACCAAGCAGACCGTTGGCACTCAACCCAGACCAGACCAAAAGAGAATCAACGGAGACCGCTTCTGCTTCCTGGGCATGCTAGTTCCACCTTGCGGTGTTAACGGATAGCGTGTTTTTGAAACCAGGGGTGCGGTACGTATCAGCCTTCCCAGGTTCCGCCTATAGGAACAGCACGTGGGAAAGGTGACTCTAGGACTCAGGAGTCTTAAATGAGTCCAGTCTTCTATGAGGAATAGCCTCACACTCGTATAACATGCACACTAACTGGTATTCTTTCTTCAATCTTACAGTTCCACTTCTAACTGGAAAAGGAATGAATGTTAATTTCAGGAAATCTTCAGCTTAAAGATTTGCTAAACAGCCTTAGCCTCCTAAGACCTGAACTCTTTATTAAATCCTTTGATTTTTGCAATCATTAGGTCCTGATCAGCTCATAAAATTTGTTTTATATGATGTAGTTGAAAAATTATGTCCACTCAATTTAAATTTCAGATATTCTCACAATTGATTAATGAAATTTCTTTAGTTTCTGTTCACATTAGCATTATTTCTGAGTTCAGAAACACAATTATGTACAGTAGTTGTGACTTTCAGCAACGTGGCCCATTCAAAGTACTACTAACAGATATGGGAAGACATGGGTCCCTAAAAAGTAAAATCCCTCAAAGTAAATTGCATTGCTGCTGTTCTAAACAGTTTTAAATTTTTTAAATATGTTATGACACTTGAAACATTTAATTCAGTCTTAATCTACTTCAAACTATTTTTCCCCCTTATGGGATCATACTAACACTTATATGTAAACAGCTTTGTAACAATTGCAATCTGCCTGTAAGCAGAGCACCTTGCAAATAAAACTGCACTCAATTTATTCTGATTTAGGGTTTAGATTTTTTTGTCTTTATATTGGGTTTATTTCTTTAGTGAGTCTCCATGTTCTGTCTTCCCCTTTATTGTTCCCAGGTGTTTCTCATTCCCTGATTATCCCCTCTATTTAAACCCACCTGTTTTCTTTGTTCCGTTTTTGGAACTACAACTTGGACAAGGACCCGTCAGTCCATGTATCACATGTTCCTCATTAGCCAGTGCTACCAGTGTGAGAGCTTTACTGTCAGCTCAATTGTGCTGCCTGTGTTTTGGAACCATTGTGGATAGCTTTTATTAAACACCTTTTTTCATCTCAACCTGGTCCTACGACGTCTTTCTCACTGCACCCCAATCCAATTCATGACACTTGTACTCTGCATTGCATTTTTTAAGTTTGCTGCCTTTGGCATATGGCCATTACCGTTCTGTGGACTGAGGCATGGAGCAATACCTTCACTGGGTCCTTTATCCATTGGAGTAAAATGTCTATGTCCAATTCCCACTCAAGTCAGTTATCAAGCTAAGTTGAGACAACTTTGCCTACTTCCATGCAAAACTGCAAGACATGCTTTTTGGTGTGCCACACAGAGGTCTTTATAGTACAATAGCCAGCTATTGGCCAAAGCCAAATCTGTAATTGGTACCCTCAAAGTCCATTTCTTGCCACTTGTGTGGTTGCAACTCATCATAAGATCAGTTACATCCATGTTGGAGTTTTATATATGGACAATAATTGGTTGTGAGATGGGACACTTTCAGTTTGACATTTTTGTTAGGTTTCTTTTGGCTCTCTTGCATGAACAGTAGACCTTGGTAGTGGCACATTACAATTCCATTTCACCATGTAAATGTATCAATATTTGGTGTAACTTGGGCTGTGGAAGCCCCCCCAACCCTTTTCATTGCTGTAGTTGGTGGTTTCATCAAACTGATTTTTATTACACTAATCTACATCCATTTTATCCTAATGCTTTCCTCACATTTGGTAGATGTAAAGATCCAATCTCAGTAAACCTTTGCTGCAGAGTCTGAAACAGATGACCCATCACCAACCCTTCCAAACCCAGATTCTAAATCTTCAGCCTTTGAGAATCTCCCCCATTTAATCCCAGTAACCCATCTCTTTTCACAGAAACTAGCGCTCTGGAAAAAAATCCCTGTAAAAATCTTTGTAGATTTATCTATGAAACATGCTGTAGCTGTTCTACAAGAGCAAACTACTAAAACCCTCCCAAAATCTAATTTCATTCTCACATATTTTGATATTTAGAATACCCTAAACTAATTCTGTGTTTATAACTGGACATTATTGGAAATAGTTTATGATTGTTTTAATTCTAGCATTAACTTTAGACCATGTTGAAATATTAGACTGATCCTGATTTTATTGAATAGGCCTCAATTTAGTAGTGATTGGTAGATGAGGCGTCATGTATCGTTTTGACCCATAGCAAAGCTGTTTCAATGCTGTTACTGAATACTGACATCTACTGGACATTAAAAATTCCTACAGGCAACATAGTGATTTGATGACCTAGTCCATACAATAAGATTTATATCTTTGTATTATTGAATATTATATATTCTATTATGTCGTATCCAGTTAAAATTTAAATATATTTGATATACAGTCAATAAAAAATGTCAACATGTACCATAAAGTGAAAATTTAAGTGAATGTGTTTGGAATCAGTATGGTTGTGGACTGTTTCCCCATAAATTTTTATTAAGTTTTTACATTTTGAAATTTACCCTGTTGCACTTTTTTGAGAACTCCTGCTGTAGAAAAAGTAAATGCTAAATTTACAGCGAACCCTTGTTTTTCTTAGGGGTTGCATTCAAAAAATAACCTGTTATAGTCTAAATCTGTGAAGTAGTTGTCTTACAGTTATTACGGGCATACTCTACATTGAAACCATCAAGCCTCCGGTCAGGTTTTGTGCTGCCTCTGGGCACATTTTCTTCCAGCAGGCATTAAAAGTTTCAGTTTCCATCTCCTGAATGGCCAATCTTAGAAAGCGTAACTGTACTGGCACTCAGGTAGAGAAGAAGTGCAGAGACTGTTTTTAACAATCAAATGGTCAATCAAGATGCAGAACAGTCCTTAAAAAAATAAAACCTGCACAAAAAAATCTGCAAAGCAGTGATACCGTCAAAAGTGAACCGTGTTATAGTGAGGGTTCATTTTATATGAAATTTATAAAATGCAACCAAGTAATTTGTAGAATTGCTGCATATGAGTTTAACTGGGACTGAATTCTCATGCCTTGCCTCATAATCCCTCAATATTGAAAAGGTGGATTTATTTAAATAAGACA
>NW_015114903.1:140464-141707 GCF_001443285.1 Poecilia latipinna
TTTTTTGAATGCAACCCCTGTTATAGTCTAAATCTGTGAAGTAGTTGTCTTACAGTTATTACACAGCATAAATACTCTACATTGAAACCCAATAAAACCTGTTTTCAGATCAGCAGATGTGCGTGTGCATCAATCGGGCCTTAATGTGATCTGGAGTCATGTCACTAAAACGTCTCCTCCAAGCTGCTTTCTGAGATTCACAGCTGTATCTACGGCAGAGCGATGGATCTCATAAAGCCTCTGGTCAGGTTTTGTGCTGCCTCTGGGCACATTTTCTTCCAGCAGGCATTAAAAGTTTGTTTCCATCTCCTGAATGGCCAATCTTAGAAAGCGTAACTGTACTGGCACTCAGGTAGAGAAGTGCGGAGACTGTTTTTAACAATCAAATGGTCAATCAAGATGCAGAACACTCCTTAAAAAAATAAAACCTGCAAAGCAGTGATACCGTCAAAAGTGAACCGTGTTATAGTGAGGGTTCATTTTATATGAAATTTATAAAATGCAACCAAGTAATTTGTAGAATTGCTGCATATGAGTTTAACTGGGACTGAATTCTCATGCCTTGCCTCATAATCCCTCAATATTGAAGAGGTGGATTTATTTAAATAAGACAGTTTAGTCAAACATACGACACTTAACCTGCAGAACATAATATGAAAGTTAAAAGAGTAAATTTCAGCTGAATTTGGATTCAGATAGATCAAGGAGAAACTGACAACAAAAATTAAAACAAATGTATTTTCTGATAAGTTCCAAATGGTCCCACACTGTGGAAACCTTTCATTTGAGGCTGCTCCATAGGTGATGCTGTACTGTAAAAGATCAGGAATTGATTTGGTAAATGCTTTTGACAGTCACTTCCTTATAAACACAGTTTGGCATGTTGTCATTTTGAAGCAGTTCCTGTATCGGTCATGTGATTTGCTGAAACCAACATGTGCACCGACGTTGTTTGGTCTATGGGCTGGATGCCGACACATCAGTGTTTTATTAGATCACATTCTTAAGAGTGTATTTCATATATTCATCTGAACAGGTTAATTATAACCAAAGAAGTAGAAAACTAATCAAAATATTGTCTAACAGATGTTTTGGTATTGAAACTGCTCATTGCTCTTTTATAAGAGTTTGAAACTTATGAAACGTCTGCTAATGTTTATATTTAAAATCTGCTGATACACTGGGTAATTTTAGCGGTTAGGAGAGCTCTTGTGGTTCAGGAACCATTTTCAGGCAATTTGAA
>NW_015114904.1:0-16716 GCF_001443285.1 Poecilia latipinna
AGGTGTGACTAAGAAATTAATTCTACAAAATAAAAATTAAGGTACAGCAGAACACAAGAAACCCAAGAAAAATCTAAAGTAGTTCTAAAAAAGACAAATCAGAGCAGAAGGGAAAATCCAAGCTTAGTCTGGAAAACCTGTTGTTAGGGGTTTTCACCTTTATGTATTCGTCTATGCAATATAAATACTTATCATAACCATAATGTTTTGGTTTAGCTGCTGTTTAGTCTGGTGATTTGAGTGCCGACTTGTTTGTTCCAGCGGAACCTGGAGAGCAGACTGATGACTCCTGGAGCTCTGCAGACAAACTGATCTCAGGGCGTTTTGGGCTCTTTGAACAGCAAAACGTACAACACAAACGTGCTCATTGCT
Organism: Poecilia latipinna; assembly: GCF_001443285.1. Taxonomy (NCBI): domain Eukaryota; kingdom Metazoa; phylum Chordata; class Actinopteri; order Cyprinodontiformes; family Poeciliidae; genus Poecilia; species Poecilia latipinna. The sequence goes on from NW_015114904.1 coordinate 373, forward strand.
GTGTTTCTCAGTCCAACACTGTAGTTGTCTCGAGTCTGTTTTCAATTTGGTTAAAATATAAGCCTTTAATCAGAAGGAGAACTATGGTCTTAGGATGTGAAATGAAAATAAGTGACATGCTTGGTTAATGTTGCTGCACTCTGAGTCACATCCCTAAAAGCAGCTTTTGAAGACACAGTCCCAAAAAAATTACATGTTTTCCATATCCAAACTCCACCTTAAGTCCAAAATAAAATAAATCTTGAGTACTTTTTCTTTTTTGATGACTGCCTTCAGACTTTCCCCCCTTTCTAGTTTTTACAGAAGCTGCACACATGCAGAGTTTATTTCCAAGCAACTGGGCAGCGGCGATTCCTCTGATAGGCATCATGATCTAAGAGAATGCAGGAGGGAGGAAGAAAGGTAGAAGATGACCACACTCAGCTGTCTGGCCGACTCACCAGTGTCTAATGGAAGGCCTTATCACAGGCGGGGTCCACAGCCCTTATCACACCTGCCCACTATCAGCCCCACACTGGATTATCCCTGAAGGGCGAATCTGCACGCCTTCAATCATTTACTCCTATCACAAGGAGCCATCTCTGCTCTCGCTTCTCTTTCAGCCATAAAAAGCATAAAGAAAGAGAGAGACGGAGAGATGGAGGCAGATGTAAAAAGGAAAGGGGGTACTGAGAAGCTATTTCATGCTCCCCAGAGAAAATGTATCACAGGAATAGCAGAGAAAACTTCACGGAAGTGTACCCTGATGGTGTGTTAGAGCTGGTCTATGCACTGTCAGCCAATTGGACCAGGCTGTGGGATAGAGAGGATGTAGAAATTAAGTTAAGGCGAGCAGAATCTGACAAGAAACAGTGGAGGTGAGAAAGAAAGTGAGGAGGAAAGCCCATGGACTGTGTAGAGTGCACTATACTTTATTGAGGGATAATTTGATCACAAGGTTTTACTACAATATTACAAAATGCTGTTACTGAACATTATGTCACATCTTGTTTTTTTTTTTTTGTTTTTTTTAAAATCATTTTTATTTTGGACCTTATTTTTTTCCAGATCCTTTATAACTAGTTTGTTTCAAGTTAGATTAAAAATATGTTAATGCTAAATGTTAATGTGTTAAGTTAGGCTCCAGGATATCATGGTTTCAATTAATTACATAGCAATAGTGCTAAAAGCAGGCAATGTTGCACTTCTGATTAAAGAACATTTGTTTCACTCATTAGAGATTTGGTATTTCCTTTGTACTTTGAGAAACTTCACTGGCGAGATCAGCTGAGAAAGAATGTAAGGTTTACAGGGAGGGAGGAATGGAGCAGCCCAGCTTCATCCAATATGAACAATATGCAGCGTGATATTTTCCAAACCGAAATGCACAAATAACTTATTCCTGCTAAGAGATATAAGGGAAAATGTTTTTGCTTTTATCCTGTTGTTTCTCTAAGGTGTGCCTTTAGGAGCCTGGCATTTATTTGCCTTTTGTTTATTTCTCTACTGGAGGCTCATCAGTTTGTCTTTGCTGGGTCTGAAGCAGAATTCCCTCCTCGGGGTAAGCTGCAAATGCCAGCCAACAAGCTCTTTTGTTGTTTTTGGTTCTCACTGAAGAACTGCGAGTTGTTTGCTGTGTTTTGGCTCTCTCAAGCAGAGATGTTTTGGTCCGCTAGCAGCAGTAGCATTCATTAATTAAACTGATAAATGATCTCATATGACAATCAAGTCTTGAAGCTAATTTTGAAGACATTTTCTGTGCTGTAGGGCGCTGCGTGTTCTGTCTACAGCTTTTCAGCAATAATAACTGGAGAAAAACTCTGAAATCAAATCCACAAAGGGAAAAGGATTAAACTGAGCATCATCCTCAAATATTACCGCCTCGTCCTATCGTCTTTTTTGACTGGTTGGTACTCAGAGATGTGTTGTTACTCGCACCAACCATTTATGGTAAGGGTGCAAGTACACCAGCTGAGACACTGAGCCTCCTTTTCCATCAACCATTCCCTCTCTTTGCATAATCTCCCAGCGCCAAAGCTTACCTCAGCTCTCTGTAACGTTTCTGAAAGTATTGAAAATGACAATGACAGACATGTTGAGTACAACCGTCATGCAGCTGCAGCACTTTGCTCAGCTTGTGGTGCAGAACAACAGGGAGCAACAGGAATTCTTGTGAGTCTTTGCTAAGAGAATTGTTTACTTCTGATCTTCATAGTTTGAATAATTTATCAGAAAACACTGTATGCATGCATACACCTGTTATTTTGTTTGAGTAACCCATGACCTCTCTTCAGAATGTGACAAATTGCAGATATGCATTCAGGAGTGAAATGTGGCGTTCTCCGTGTCTCCTCATGCAGGTCTCTGATCGCAGCGTGGTAGCTTTGGTCCCCAAGCAAACCTCATCATATAACATTCCTTCTTCAGCGAGCATAACCCGTACCTCCATCAGCAGATACGGTGAGTCAGCACACATTGGCTCCACATTAATTGCAAAATGAGACGACATGTACAACATAGGTAATTATGAAATTGTTTGCATTCTTTTTGAGGTTCAAACTGCTAATGATCTAGAGTAAAAAGAGAGAAAAAATAAAATAATTAAAAGAGAGAATGAGAGCTGTAGCATGTTTGTGTTTCCTTATTATAAAGTAAGCTGTGTTTGCACTTCGGGAGCCGGTGGTCGTTTTCCACTGCTGTTACAACCAAGTCTGCAATAACTAAGTTTCAAGAGATATAAGCTCAGGGTAGCGTACTGGTAACATGCTTGTAAATTCATTTGTGTCCATTTCCAATCATAAGTGCTGTTTGTTGAAACTTTTATTTCCTATTCGCGGAGGTTTGCTCCTTCAGCTGTGGTTTTCAACCTCATGCCTATAAACTGCCTGTCCTTCATGTTTTAGCACACCTGAATCAAATGAATGATTACCTCCTTAGCGTGTCATTAAGTGATGCAGAAGCCTAATGATAACTCATTAATTATGTCAGGTGTGTGGAGGCAGGGAAACATTGAAAACATGCAGAACAGTGGAAAGTCACTGATCTGGAAAGAAGGATAACTTCCCCTTTAAAACAGCAAAGTCCAGTATGTGAATACATTTTACCAATGTAGCATTTATCTTAGTGTTTTTTATAATGGCTTCAATACTTTAAATTGACTTTGTAAAGTCAATTCAAACTTTGTGAAAATGTACTAAGGGGATGGATTTTAAGTGAACTACAATAATCAATGTCTTTCCAAGTTTCAGTGGGAGAGGAGTTAAAAGGCTGCTGTGCAATGAAACTTTAACTTAGTGACTTTGTTTCAAAAAATACAGAAAGTTGGTCCAAACTCCACGGAAAGGTTTAAGTCTAACAAACTTTTTTTAAAAAGAATTCAAAGATAAGAAATTTACTGATTATTGGGATTACAATCCAGTGATCTGCAATAATAACTTGTTACTATTTAACCGCAGTCTCTCTGAATTTAAACACATTTTTTAAGTGATTCACAGATTTTTAAAAATGAAAACATCTAATTGTGTCCAAATGGAGCATTAGCGACCCCAACTCCTAGAGCGTTAGATGATGGTCCCTGTATGATTGATCAGAAAACAACCCTTTAAAACATATTTCATTAAAGAAAAGCCTTGTTGTCCACTCTGCAAAAATATCAGCCTACTCCTATTGGTGAACCCTTCAAACCCAGGGAGGAACTACCTGTTATTCAGGAGGTGCTAATTCATGAATATGCCCTGAAAAGTTTAAGTATTTTTGACCTCTATCTGTTTCTCACACAAAGTAGATGTAATTAAGCATGACTTCATTTGGGTCGTCATTGATGCTTTTCTTTTCAATCAAGAAAAGGTAAAGAGACCCCCCTTTTTTTTTTTTTTTTTTTGCAAAATTGCAATATAGTGCAATTTTTTTGCGCTGTAGTCTTCCTTTTTGCCTTTTATCAGGTCTTGAACTCACCAATTCTTTAACATCGATGACGCATCATTTGCCACACAGGCTACATGGGTTCACAGACTCTCAGATGTGTGACTTACTTTGGGTTGTTTAGTGCCAAATTTTGGTCCATTGCCAGAGTGACGCAGCACCAGCGCCAGGCAACTCATGATTGCTAATTATTCTGTGTGAATGATGCTTCACACAAACAGAGAAAAGATAAGAAGGCGAGCAGGGCCAATTATGAGGACTGGGGGAGAAGAGCTAAAGTCTGCCTTTAAACTGTCTAACACCGAAAACAAGCTAAGAACACCCTCATTCCTCCAAGCAATTAAACGTATTTACAGAAAACACAGAGTGTGTGTGCCTGTGAACTCTGGGTTAAACAATACATCTACTTGGAGTATTTAGTGTAAAATAAAGTGAGGTGACATTTATTAACAGTCCTCATCTAAATTGACCTTTAGAAACACTGCTTAGCATTCGGTAGTTCTCTTTGAAATAAAACATTAAAGTTAGAGGGTATCACTACAAGGAAATGATAGTTATCACAGTAAAGGTTGCTTAAAAGATTATTTCTCTTATTACCAGCAAAGATGGATAGAGAGGTGTCAATTTGCTGGCATTAGCCCGACCTTCATTAATCATTGTTTGGCACAGAAGAAGATGGATTCAAACTAATGCAATTTTCAGAGTTTAGTATCTTGGCTCACATTGTGCCACAAGTACAACTGATCAGCTCGGAAAACGGCTGCAGAAACAGGGAAGATACAGAGCATAAGGGAACAGAAGAGGAGTAAAAGCCAGTGACTGGATTAAGATCGGATTTGGGATCCCAATCCACCCGTCGCATGCATTCAACCTTCTTCATCCCCAGCAGACACTGAAGGGGTGCAGTAGGGTCTTATTTGAAAGGTATAGGGGGCTTAAATGGCAGCTAATGCTTTTTTGTTCCGCTCGGCCTTTGAAGCCAGGTGAGAGAAATCCTCAAACGGGACCTCAGATCCTGAACCTCTAGAGATGCTGCTGCCTGGAGTAGATGCCGACTAATTAGTGGAAGTAAAATCGGCATCATTCGGAGTGAGAATGTGAGGTGGAAGGATGCATGATGGGGGTGATGTATTGGAGAAGGACTGAGTTTTACAAATCAGGGATCATTTGAGGCATTGATGAGGGCGCGACGGAGATTTTTATTTTAAAAATGGCATTTGGGGAAAAGCCAATCATGTCTTTTAAGTGAAGCCAGGCACAACCCTCGTGAGCCAAGGATTATATAAGTAGATGAAGAAGATAAAAGATGATAATTATCACATAATTTATGACAGAGACAGAAAAATCAAACAGTGAATAATCACAGGAAATGAATCTGCAGCATTATTTTCAACCTGCCTGCAAAATTAGGTTGTGTTATGATGAACAAAGGAAAGCTGTAGAAGTCCTGTTCTCCCTCAGCATTTACATAATCTCCTCATGGACTTGAGTGTCATAATATTTTTAATGAATTATTTCAACCATTCTTGTGGACTGATTTTGCAAAAGACAACAACAGCCTTTCATGAGGATTTGAATTTTGGGGGGATTTTCTGTGAAATCTGTTTGCTTGAATGCAACCTTACACCCACAATAATATACCTTTAAATGTCTTTCAGCAAGTCACACCTGGACCACACACACATTTTAAAATGCATACTATCAGTAGTTCTGACATGAATGGCTGAGGAAACGCCATGTTTGATGTTTTGTCAACTTGTTCTAAAATACTCCTTGTTATTGTCACCAAATGTTTAATTAATTGTATTATCCGTCATAAAATGTTCTCTAGAAGACATTTTAAAGTATCTTACAGAAGGTTCATCCATCTTGTTCAGCATCCTACAAGTCCTTTGCAATATTATATAAAAACTAAAATCTTTCCTCTTACATCTTTACCCAAATGTCTGTGCCGTTTTGTTGTTAAGAGATCTGCTATCAACCAAATCACTTTTACAAAGGAAAAGAGAAACTACAAGCTGCTATTAACCGTGGTAAATGTCAAAAAGTTAATAGTCTTTGTCCAGTTGACACTACAGGACCCGTTGCTGTTAATTAAAGCTTAATGTAGATCCATGTATGATTATAACGCCGATATGTCAGTTCCACTGTCTGTGGATCGGCGGCAAAAACTGATCAAATTTGTGTGTTAAATCTTAAGTTTTATGTTAAACATCTTTCCAAACTGGAAAAAGCTTTTAAAAAAAGATCTGAAATGAAGTACACATTCAGGCCTATGATGTCTGCATGTACTTCTGGCTGAACCTCATGGATTCGTATTTATAACCCTACAATTTTCTTTTTTTCTCAACTCGGACAGACTCTTCGTTCCGTTACACAGGCAGTCCAGACAGCCTGAGGTCTCGTGCTCCTATGATCACGCCGGACCTGGAGAGCGGTGTAAAGGTCTGGCACTTGGTGAAGAACCATGAACATGGAGACCAGAAGGAAGGAGATCGAGGCAGCAAGATGGTTTCTGAGATTTATCTAACCCGGTTGTTGGCAACTAAGGTACGTCAGCCAACTTGTACATTAACACTTTTATGTGTGACGATTGGAAAAAATATTCATATTGGCTGAACTTTTTCCACTACAAACTTCAAGGCGTTATGCACAGTTTTAACATCTTGCTCTTCGTCGCCTCGTACAGGGCACTCTCCAAAAATTTGTCGACGATCTGTTTGAGACATTGTTCAGTACGGTCCATCGAGGGAGTACGCTTCCCCTGGCCATCAAATACATGTTTGACTTCCTAGACGAACAGGCAGACAGACATGGCATTTACGACACAGACGTTCGTCACACATGGAAAAGCAACTGGTAAGACTTTTTTTTTTTTTTTGTGGAAACGGAAACAAATGTGGTATTAGTTAGGTCCATGTCTGTCCCTAACTTATGTTTTTCATCTCCATCTTAAAGCCTTCCATTGCGTTTCTGGGTGAACGTGATCAAGAACCCTCAGTTTGTATTTGACATCCATAAGAGCAGCATCACGGACGCCTGTCTATCTGTGGTAGCTCAGACCTTTATGGATTCCTGCTCGACTTCCGAGCACCGGCTGGGCAAAGACTCGCCTTCTAATAAACTGCTCTACGCTAAAGATATCCCTAATTATAAGAGCTGGGTAGAAAGGTATGTGTAATCACTACTTTCAACATCGACACTAAATCACACTTTTTTTTTGTCTCCTCTTACACAAAAAGGCAGGTAATCTTTGGAAATTGATTCAAAAAGCTCTTTTTTTTCTTTCACATTTCTCAGACAAAGTCTGTAAAAGCACTCTGCCAGTGAATATTAGCAGGCATAAATTGTCAGCAAAAGTGGTGTAATGGCTTGAAAATATGACTATAAAGTAATAAAAACCTCAGTCGAACAATCATATTAACTCAGTGAATGACTCCAAGTGTTTCGTGTTGCCTGTATTTCCAGGTACTACGCTGATATCACCCGGATGCCGGCAATTAGTGATCAGGACATGAATGCGTATTTGGCGGAGCAGGCCAGACTCCACTCTACAGAGTTCAACATGCTCAGCGCTCTCAATGAGATCTACTCTTATGTCAGCAAGTACAGTGAGGAGGTAGGTCTGAGTGCTCCAGCTGGAGAGAGAGCACAGTTTTTCTGAGGTTTTTCTTTTAATAGTAAATAATTTTGTCAAATAAGTGTGTTTATCTTGTAAGCGCTTGGATTAGCTGGAGTTCACATTACATGTGCTTCAGCAAGATCAATACAACCTGACCTTCTGGTTAAGGTGACAGAGGTTTGCTCTGTATTCTCCTCATAATTTACTCACATTTCCCATGTTGCACTGTTGTTGACTAAATAAATTGGACTTCTGCTGAATGCATATTTACCACTAGTAACAAAATAACCACAGGCAATACCAAACAGCAAAACAGCACCTTCTGCATACCTGTTAAGACGAGTAAAAAGCTCTAAAAATGTGAAATATTTTATTGTAGTGGTATAACATATTTTTTAATATACAACCATAGTTTGAGTGTGTTTATTCAGTTCGTTAAAAAACTCAAATTTTAAGAAATAACTGAAGCCCCTTCATTCATGACTCATTTTTGTCTTGGCGTGTGCAAATATAGGGCAGCGAAAAAGGTCAATTAATTTTAGAACAAGGAAACATTTACAGACCAATTTGTGTGGAGCAGCATAAATTAGTAAATAGCTTCAAGAAAATGGCATAGTACTATATAGTTGGGCATCACTAACTAAAAAGTTAGCAGTGCTAACTCTAAATCACTAATCATAAACAGTAGTTTCCCTAAAAGATGAGAGCTATGCCAACATGGCATTTAGGAGAAGCTAACGCTATAGCGCTAGATTCAACCATGCTGATCCCCACCAGCGGAGCATGTCACCTCAACAAGGTCAAATTTGTCACTTCACACCAAAACTCTATTCAAATGAAAGTTTACAAAACAGCAAAGTAGAATTAAAATAATCTATCCAGAAAAAATAAGTTAGGAGAAGCTAAGTGCGCTAAACATTTTCAAAGTTAGCAAAACCGCTAAGATGCTAAGCAAAAAAATTAGCTTCTCTCTCAGCGGATTAGCAGAAGTAAGACCACAACTGAAAATGACATTGTAACAAAATCTACTTTCTTTGGGCAAACTTTCTCAAATAAACTGTTCCGTTTTTTATTAACAAATATTTCTAAATCAGAAAGTAGAACAATTAACACTATTTGTAATTATTATTTAGTGCTCACAATAAAGTCACTAATAGATTTTATATTGGACTAGTTTTACTCTGCAACTTCTGACAAATGGGTGACTGCCTTAATAAACATTTACAAAGGTGTCCATATGCATCTCAATGTTTTTGCTTTGTTGAGGTCAGACGATTCTCCCATATTTTTTTTTTTACATGCTTTTCTCACTCAGTTGCACATTCAACCTGGAAGGCAGTCGTCCAAACTGATTGCATAACAAACTGCTGCTTCAGTAAATCAGCTGCCAATTACAGGCCGATTGTCAGTATAATTTGAACCAAAAGAAAGCAAGCCACAAATTTGTCCTGCATTGTCAGGCCCTTGGTGTACCCAGGACGTTTTTAGCAAAGGTTACCGAGGTCAGTGAGCTTCCTCCCAAAGCCCAGAGGTCTGGTAAGACCTGAGCTTAACAACGCACCGATTCTTACCTGAGCGGAAAGTGAGTGTCTACAAGCTGTCAGCTTGCTGTGCTGTCTTTTTGCTAGTGCAGAGTTAGAGCCGTTCTATTCGGTGTAGCTCTCACGGGTAGAATCACAGGCATCACACACACACTATTAGATCACAGGAAACGTATAAAAGGAGAAGTGTGTGAAGGCATTTATGGAGACATTCTGGTTCTAATGTCAGCCCCTCCTGTGGGAAACTTCAGTCTGACCTTTATGTTCAACTTCCTCTCCCTCTCTACATCTCTGATTGTCTCTCTCTTTATTTCTCTTCCTCCTTTTCTTTTCACTTTTTGCTCATTATCCAGTCAGCTTCCCCTTTGCTCTTCATGAATCTTACACTCTTGCTTTTGCTGCCTCTGCAGTTGCCATTGTCTGATGCTCACATTTACAAATGCACTTATTTTTCACACACACACACACACACACACACAAGCCACGGCATGTGCACCACTGCCCCCACAGTCTCTGGTGCGAGAAAACATCATCAAGTCTCATTAATTGGTTTACTCAGAGTAACCAGGCCAGAGCAGCACCAGCCTTCTTAAATGGATTTGGGGAGGAGGGCTTCACCTGCATAAAGGAATGCAGATTAATAATGGATTTCACTCAAGCTCGACGAGGAGGAGAAAACGTTATGACTATTACACCGAGCCGTTAAGGAGGTCTTAAAACCGATGAGTGAAAGATGGTGGGTGAGCACACAGATACTTTGTTCTGCTTCAGATCAGGAAGCAAATAAAGGACTTGGTGCTGAAAAAGGCCACAGCAGATAAAATGTACAGCTTCTTCAGGAGATGTTGAAACTTGTAGGCCATCAAGATTCAAGTTTGAATGAAGAAAATAGAAACAGTCACCTCAAACATAATCAATTTGCCAAAGAGGATGAAATATAAAAGGTCTGCTTCTTTTCAAGGTTAACAACAATAGCCTTCTGTACTTATTGGATGTATGAAAATCTTTAGGATGAAAATGTGTCATTAATTGCAGTTAATCAGCTTTTCTTCTTTGGTCAGTCGCCTGACATAAATCCTGTAGAAAAGCTGAAGAATTGTGGAAACATAAATGGTCAAAGATCCGTCTCTGTGTGCTCCAACTCCATGAAATTTCACAGGATGAGACTAAGTGCTCTCCTATTGGCAAACTTCTGTTCTTCAAAGCATCGACAGCAGGGGTGCAATTATTTGTGCCACAGGTAATTTAGCAAAAAAAAACAATGATGGCTTAGCATGGGCCTTTTTTCCACCCTACTGGAAAAATTTGCTCAAATTAAAGGTTCGGTTTTTCCTTGATTATTAATGTAAGATTATACCACTATGCTAAAAAAAAAATTGCAGAGATTTGAGTACCGGTAGTTATTATACACATTTAAACATAAAATAAGATAAAATAAAAACACAGCATGGTTGTCATCTCTCCTCCAGCCCCCAACTTTCATATTTTATGTCATGTACCTAAGAATTATTTACATAACATAATGCAGAAAATGTCTCTATGAATTATTTTGATGGAAATATTAATTATTAAGAAAAGCACAGCATTCTGCTAGTTAACAAGAGCAAACAGAAACTGCTGCTATTCAGAGACCATGTGCTAAACTGGGTTGTGGCATTTGAATACAGGACTGCATATCAAAGGGAAAACAAGCATTTGTGTTTCAGTTTGTGTTCATACAAAGAAGACTTGCTGCGTACGGTGGCGTCACGCTGACAGAGATGCAGCCTGACAAGTTGACACGAGATTAGAGAGTTGAGAGGAGAGCGCGTCCAACTGCCTTTTGAACCCGGCTTGACAAATGCCAAATTTAAAAGACGGAGCTCAGAAGATAAAACATGGAATGATATTTCTGAATTTTTTTTTTACAGACATGTTCTTTCATGTGATGTCCATGTAGGGGCTCAAAATTTCACGCTTTACTCTGCTGTGACACATAGACTGCCCTTGAATTATATGTATTTATTTATTTTTGCAATTTTCCAATTTACAACTGCAAACTTCGTTTTTTTTTATTCGTGTCCATAAAATTGTGGAAATAGTAAGAGATGAGATCTATAAAGGTTTGCATCAAAGCAAACATATAAGTCAGAATATTAAGGTCCTGACCTTAATCCAAACAAGAATCTGTGACTTGACTTCAAAAATTTAAAAAAAGCAAATGTTTTGCAAATTTTCCTATTGAGATAATAAAGTATATTCTATTCTATTCTATTCCACACACAATTTATACAAGCTTGTTCCATTTTGCAAACAAGAACAAGCTAAAATTTAGTCTGTATTTATGAGCTGGTAAAGGTGTAAAACTGCTATAGGTGATTCTACAAAGTTCTGATTTAGGCAGAAGGTTGATAGAAATGCGCACCATACTTTTCTACCTGAGATCCAGGAACACTTGAGACTTCCTCTGAAACTCCCTTTAACTGACTATATAATTATTCAGACACCAAATAGACCTTAATATGGATTAATATACATAGGCAGGAACCCAGTTTCCTTCTTTTAGGTGGTTATAATATGAAATACATGGCACTTTATGGTTGTAATGTGGTACGGCAGAGTGTTTTTCTCTTTTTTTTTTACTACATTGCTGCCTGTTCTTTGCAGATTGTTTCAGCCCTGGAGCAGGAGGAGCAGGCAAGGAAACAGAGGTTGGCCTACAAGGTGGAACAGCTCATCTCTGCCATGTCTTTGGAGAGCTGAAGGTGAATGCTGCCAAAGCAAAGAAGGGGAGAGAAGGGACCGATGGACCTGCTTAAAAGGTCACTACTTTACCTCTCATCGTGGGAAATTTCAACCACGACCTGGACCTGGGACCTCTGTACATCTACAGCCGGACAAACACAACTGCTTTAGTTTGCGATTCTTTTCCCCTGCCATCACGATGAGACTGACACAGAGGCTCTCCAGCTGGAAATAATAATGTTATACATAAGGGACGTTGAGTTTGTTGGTTTCGTTTTCCTCAAAGGATCCTCTCTAGATTTGGCAGGAAATTGCATGTCATGTGGGTGTTCACATGTGTGGGTGTGCATGAGAGTGTGTGTCATATTGAGGAAGACTCGTGCAAGACTGTGAAGGCAAATGGAGAAACAGATTTAGCCTCCCAACCCCCATCTGAGCGAGAAATGGAGGAAAATATCTAAAAAAAAAAGAAAAAAAAAGAAAAAGAAAGAAAGAAAAAACGAAGGCGAAAGGCCGATCTCATGTTGGACAGTGTGCATTCAGATTACTCAGATTTTATTTTTGTACTCTGTAAATGTGAATATCATCATCTGCAGTTAAAGAAAAATATCCACAGAGTATCCCTGACTCCATCTTGTTAGAGATGCGTCTTATCTCACTCCTTCCCTTTTTGGACTGATACTTCACAGAAACATGTACATGAACAAATGCTGCTCTACATGTGATCAGAAAGGAGATCAAAACAACTTCTGCTCATCATTGGAAATCTGAGCAGATCTTAATTTTGGAGTTATAGCTTCGACAGCATGCATGAAACAAACTTGAGGCTGATGGAGGTAAAGTGGCTGCAGAACTGCTTCGCTCTGCTGTTCTAAGGCGCCAATTGGTGTATGTGAATGTATGTTTTTTTTTTTTTTCTTTTTAAATCTTTTTAAATTTCGCAACAAATATTGGACCAGTTTAAGTGAGACACACCGATACTTGTAGTTGATTCTGCTACGAAAGAGCCGAAATTCATCACTCTGATTCCGATTTGCTTGGGGAGAATTAGCCAGCAGTCTGATACGCAGTAGCTAGAAGATGACGGGTGAAGCAGTTAGTTTCTATGTGCTTTGATTTTCATTACATTCCCCACAAATGTCTCATTTGGGGAGCGTGATCAACTTTATTCACACAGCATCCCCAAAGTCACGCATCCGATGTGTAAACATTACCAGGAGTTTGGTTTCATCAAGTGCCAATGAGTCAGAAGAGATGCTACTGTAGAAGATACCGTCCAACTAACGGCGATGTGTTTGCCCAGACCACAAGAACTCTGTGTGGGTTCAGTTTGACAAAGTGCCAAGAGATCCTACTGTTTCAGCTTGCTTATTAGTGTGTCAAAATCGGTTTACGCTTTACAGAGGACACGTTCTGGGTTAACTTCAAAGCTCTGAAAGCTGGACTGGCGAGTTTTGAAAGGTACGACGTACAAGCAGGAAGGAAAAACCAAAAGGTGGAAACAAAAATCTGATGTATTAAATGCTGTTTGAAAGCATTCCCTGACTAAAACCAGGCTGAAAACTGTAGATTCCATCCTCTGAAATGCTGATTTATTTTCTTCCAAGACATGTTTGCTTGTTGTTTACATCAAGTACTTGAAAATACGTTTGTACAGTTTTGTGTGTAGAGCGCATGTACCAGGTGGGTGAAAGGTGCTTCTTTTCTTTGTGGCCTTAGATACCTGCCTGCTTAGTGTTCCCTGATCTTACCAGTCCTCAGCCAGGGCACGCTTTTTCAGTGAATCCTGGCACCAGCACTCAGCTGAGGATAGTGAGACGATCTAGAAAGGAGAGGTGAAGAGGCTACGGCCAGGCTGAGGCGGGCAGCACCTCTCCCAGCACTCGGCTCGCCCCAACCGTTTGAAGAGAAGCGCAGAGAAATGAGAAAGCGATGCAGGGGTAGAATGAGAGAGCGAGCCCCTTTAGCTCTGGTTTCCCACTCTGGCTTTGAAGACGCTCTTTGATCTGAGTCGGCTGCGTGCGCTCTGTGATCAGGAGAAAACATCAAACTAAGAGGCGAGAAGAAATGTCCGATGACGTGAGGAGTGAGGTGCAATTGCTGTGTCATGCCAGTGGGGGCAGCAGTGAGTACGAGGGGCTGGAGTGTGTTGCCTCGTTTGAAAATGCACCTGCTGATGGAATCAGCGATGCCACATAAACAAACAGCGGACAGTTCCCTGTTAAAGTATTGATAATCCTTGATTTTTTTTAAATGTATTTTGCTACTTCACAGCCACAAATTTCAATGTATTTTAGTGAGATTTTAACTGATATACCAACTGAAAGTAGTGCATTCAGATTTTTTGTTAATATAAATTCTAATAGTGTGCTCGAAATTTGCTTTCAGCCCTCCTCAGTTTGCAGAATCGTCATTCACTGCATGATTCTGCAAGTATTTTGTGGCATGTTCCACTTTTGCACAAATACAATCTGCAATTTCTGATCCCTCTTCGTCACAGAGTGACTTAATCTGATTGGATGATGTATGAGGTCTAGGTCTGCATCATGATATCACCACCATGTTTTACTGTGTGAATGGTGTGTACAGGGTGAACTACTCTTATGACTTCTTCCATCAAAGTGGTGCAAGATTAATAATTTATCAATAGGTTCACTCGAGTTCTGAATCAGTTTTGGGTTTTTTTTTGTGTGTGTGCATGCCTTTTATATAATGGTATCAGAGTAAAAAAGGGCTGAATATATACTCTACTTTGTGTTGGTATATCACATAACATTAAAATAAAATACAGGTTGTGGTTGTAACTTGATAAAAGACAAGGTAGACCTTATCTCGTATTTTGGACCTGAGTCAAGTAGACGTCGGACTGAATGATGTCCTAAAAAGAAAAAGAAACTAGCATCACAGCAGATTTAGGATTCATGATTCACTGCTTACATTTGACCTTAAAACTAAAGTGTATTTGCTTGAAGAACATGCTTTCTTCTGTGCCACAGGTACAGTTCCACTCTCTGCAGGATAGCTGACCTTTAGCTGGAAAAAATTTAAAAAATAAATAAATAAAATACCAGCATAATTAGAGGAAAAGAAGGAGCTTGCAATCTAAAATTGAACCAGTTGTTAGTTTATATAAACATATCAATTTTCTAATTTCTTGAAGATCATTTCCTGGAATCTGCCAATCAAAAGTATTTATAGCAAACTAAAATTAAGGGGTAAGGTCACGGTTTTATTTGTTGAGTTTGTTTTGGTATTTATTTGCAAATGCAGTATGTTAATTTTTCCAGCTCCCTAATGGTCTAATAACCGACTCTAGGTACACAGCAGTGCACACATGCGCAGCACAAACAGAGAACATGAAGCTTCTTCCTTTTGATGAAGGTGTCTTCCCAATTTCAGCGACTAGAATTGTATCCTCCTCATACCTCACATTGCTTATATGGAGTAATGCTTTCTGTTTCAATGGGACCTTAATGCCTTTTTTTCCTTTTTCCAAGGAATGAACTTTATTTTTTGACAGAATCCTTCCAGCTGTTCTGTGAGCTCCTCCCCCTGTAACACAGGAATGTGATAAACAAATCTAGGCTCCAACTGGTTAAGAATGGCTTTGATTTTTCTCTCTTAAAACATTTGTAACCCAGATGTTTCTCATCTGATATTTATGCATGCGTTTTAACTCGTGCTTTAGTTCTGCCTTGTGTTCCTATTGACATATCGATCTGTGCTATGATTTAGCCTGACAGCAATTCTTCCATTTGTAAATGTCTTAAAATTGCAGCACCTTTTATTGTGAACAGAGATTTTTTTTAGTTGTTGTTATGAAGTGATTGCTTGTTTGTGTTACCATGTTGTACGCTCATTTTAATTTAATTTTAATAAAAGAGAGGATTTTTCTTTTTTACCCGTTCTGCAGTGCAGAATTACATTCGACTGCCAGTTGTGAGAGATGTTTAGAAATGCTCACAAACCTCACTTCAGATGAAGCTGAACAACTGAAAATGCTTTGTGAAACTTTCTGCTTCCAGTGAATCGTGGTATTCCTTACACAAATCAGAGCATTTTGTTATCTTTTCAGCTTGTTTGCTCGCTAAATGGCATCAGACACACAAACTCAAGTCCCAATCAATGTATTACTCTCAATATAAAATGAGTATCCTTCCATTTTAAACACATAGTAAAAAAAAAAAAAAAAAACCCTTTTAGACACTGGAGTACTGTAAAATAGCAATTACTGGCATTGATGATGATAATAATAATAATGGTTGTCTGTTCTTGTTTTATAAAAGTGTTGTGAAAATTGTAAGAACTTAAAGTATTTAAAAAGTTTGTTCTCTTGGTTTTTTATTTGCTTTGATTTTGTTATTATAATATATTATTGTGTACCTATTGTAAATATGAAGCACACCTATTTTGCAAGCCAAGGATTCACTTTGTACTGTTGTTATATATAAATAAACTTTGCTGGTTAAAATTGCATAGAACCAAAATGTGTAATCCTGTCTTTTTTTTTTTTTTTTTTTTTTTTCCTTTTGATTTTTAGTTTTTTTTAAATATTGA
>NW_015114904.1:19801-43719 GCF_001443285.1 Poecilia latipinna
CTTTTGTTTTTAATAAAAAAAAATTTTTGGTTTAAAATTTCAAAAAACCAAAAGTTGTAAACCTTTTTTTTTTTTTTTTTTTTTTTTTTACATTGTCTTTTGAGTATTTTTTGAATATTGAAGTTGAAAATGTAAAATGCTTCTGAGTTTTAAAGGTAGGCTCATTTATGACGAATGTACTTTTAATCATACTGTGGAAAGTCTTATTTTGACAGCTATGTTTTACAGGCATAATTTAGCGCTGCTGGTTACATAACTTCTGCTGCTTGTGCTACTAGAAAACAATGAAATTAGGGATGTCATGGTCACTGAAGCTCGGGTTAGGAACCCCAAGCATTTAACGTTTAGGAAGACTTAACATGGTTTGTGGTGTTCTCTATATAATTAAAATTATATGACATTTTTTTGGTTTCCATTTTCAAAGCATTTGAGATCATTTAATCTGAGCATATGCTTTTTTCATTCTTAAATAAGGACCATTTGTTTGTTCATGGGATGAATAACCTCACAAATTGAACTCAACTCTGTCAAAGACTCATCAGGAGGAGTCTGTTGGTTTTCTATGACTTTTCTACCATCAACTATTGGCATCACCTGTTCAGCAACATTAAAAATGACTTGGCACAATCCTTATGTAGTTCTTTTGATTTTGGAATATGTTGCATGCTTGAAATACAGGAACATATACTTTAGATAAGCTTAAAATACAATTATTCTTCTGTAAATTAATGCAAAAATTATTTAATTATTAATGATGGATGCTGCAATGATCCAACTTTCTTTGGAACCTTGAAATGTAGAAATTAGTGTATATTTAAGACTGAAATGTGTCCTGATTGTTGGGTGACTGGGTTTTTATTTGAGTCGGTTTATGATCATTTCTTTATTTATATTTGAAAGGTCATGCAAAGAAATAACAAATTTCTAAAAAATAACTAAGAAATCTCAGGTTTCCGTCATATCGATACCAAGTTCTTGTTTGTTGGATCTTCTTTAAACCCACAATACTAGATAGAAGTGAAGTTGATGAGAAGAGAGCAATAGCTTTCATTCACTCCTTCAAGTGAATTGTTTTGTTGTCTTCCAGATTTATTTTAATATTATTCATAGTCAATAAATAGTTCAAGCACACAGTATATCAAAATACCTATATGTTTCTGAGTTCATATTTGAAAGAGAGAAAAAAAGAGAGAAATCTTGTTCTTGAATGAAATTGCTTCTTTCAGGCACCAAGCTTTAAAATGACCTCAGCAGTATAATACAGAAACAACACGGCAGTCGAAGGCCTGCTGTTGTTTCCGCCCAAATTGCTCTGACACACTAAATCCCCTTTTATTTGGATGTGCACAAGTTTGTGTTGCAATACCCATTTAAAGGATGCTTTAATCAGTGCTGAAAACAAAGCCAAGTGCTGCTTAAGCAGAGAACAATCAACATGAATAATGATTCGCTGGGCAAGCTTCGTATTTTCCTCTCACTGTAGACTCCAAGCTTCCAATTTTCTGTTTTGCTTGATGGTGAAGGGATGTTGTAAATGTGGAGTGTGGGGAAAAAACAGCCAAAATCATTGGAGAGCAATACCATATATTCCTGTAATTCTGGGAGCTCGCCTTTCGTGCCATCTTGGGGAGTAATCCATTATTTCTACCTACAATGGTGCTAATTTTGAGGACAGATGCACATCAAAACATTCTGTCGCCTGCATGTTTATCTCCAGATTCTCTATCAGCACAGCTTCTTCAATCTGTGTCTACTTAGAAAAGTCTTATCCTGAAAAATTGTTTCATTTTTCTAGCTATCGCACAGCCTGCTGGAGATGCTAACTACTTCTCTTACATGTCTGAGAATATTCACGCTTATTATGCAACATTCCCATTCATTATATGTCTACTTGTTAGAAGCCCGTGAGGAATTTATAGGCAAAGCAGGAACAATATGTGATGCTAAATTCAGGTTTAGCTCAGGAAAAATTCAACCAGATTTGTTGCTTCTTAAAATATCTAGAATTCACATGTTTTTCACAACGATTGAAATGTAAGGTTAATTTTAAACAGATCTTCTGGGAGACTGAAAAATTGCCTATTATGTGCTTCTGAAGCTCAGCATTGTTCCGTCTTAGTCTTTGGACTTCTTCCTTTCAGCTGAGCTCATCCTGGGATGAAGAAGATGATGAAGGATAAAAAAGACCCAGGACTCTGCAGATCAATTCTACAATAAGAAATGGTGAAAGATTATTCTTTCTTTATACCACCAAGTTCTAGAAAACCCAAGTCCAGACCTCGAGAGCTACTATCCTGCAGCCTTTGGCTGCATCTCTTCTCCAACACACCTGAACCCAATGGCTGAGTTTCCCCATTAGCATGTCATTAAGCTCCACAGAGGTTTGGTAACGAGCCCCTCATTTGATTCAGGTGTGTTGCAGATGGGACGCTACTAAAAGTTTAAGATAGTAGCTCTTGAGGACTGGACATGAGCAAAATTGCTACGGATCAAGGCTCAGACCTTTTCTGTTGACAAAGTTGGTTTGTGCAATGTTGAACTGGCAGGGCTCCCAACACTTTTCAATAAGTCTTGGAATATTTTTCCTTACTGACAAAATTTACTCAAATTCATTCATGTAAGTCAATGAAGGACTTGTAAACATCTTAATCAGGGGTCCAAATAAGGATGGACTTTATCGCTCAACTTTGGTGGTGCTGTCAGACTATCAAACAATATGTATTTTATATCTTAAGTCCCTTGGCTGTCCCTCCTCCTGTATTTCCTCTGGGGAAGGTCTAATCCCCGCTGCTTCTAATCCTGCACTGCTGAGACCAATTCAAATCCATGCGGGACTTAACGCCCTGTAATGCCTTTACAAGCAGTTGCGTAAAGCTGACATGCCATTCGTTCTGGGTAGGATTTCCAGCCAGGATTACAAGGCAAATTCAGAAATAATTAATGTGAGTTGGCAAAAGAGGGTGCCAGAGGTGATTTTTAAATCTCTCTCTTTTTTTTTTTTTTTCCCAATGAAACAATATCTGATGCTTTTTCTGAAAATTGGTGCTTTTTTTCTGTGCCTCATGTTTTATTGTTAAATTTCTTTGCAAAAGTAAAAACAAACACTTTCAGATGGTGGTGGACATTCACATAAGGCAGACTACAAAGATATAAAAGTGTCATGGAGAGGTGTTTAACTCTTGCTCCATTTATAATGTGGCTTCATGCTGATGATGGAAGCATCTCTCTGTGTGGTCCACAGTTCACCTCACCTGCTCCTTGTCAACCTTGCTCTCATTAGGAATAAACACGTCTGTGAGCTCTGCATGATTCGCCACTGGGTCCTTTTACCATCTACAGTATGTAATGTATTCTGTGTGTGTGAGTGAGGCACATACAGACAAAGTGCTGTATGTGCAAGTGAAATAATCTTGAAACTGGTTCTAAGAAATGTGGGTCACTGAATTGCTCACACCTACAAATGGTGTTATAGAAGATAAAAACAGTCTGAAATGTTTTCCTGCAGACGCTGATGAACTACTGACATGTGGGGATATCAGGATGGCTTTCTACCAAACACTGCTTCCTGATTATTAGTTGTTTAAAGAAATCTTGTTTTTCTAACATCATGAACAAATTTATTGCATTTGAACATCCATTTAACTGAAAGTTGTGCAGGGCACTGATCCTACTGTTGCCTTCTGCTGGAAACCCATTTGTATCTAAATCTGTGTACATTTGTGTGTGTGTGTGTGTGTGTGTGTGCGTGCGTGCGTGTGTGTAGATGGCTGAATCTGATCGTGAAATTGCTAAATAAGTGCAGGTTATTCATCATTTTCAAATATTTCATTTTTATCTTGTGTGTGTTTTACCTCGTCACCCTGACATTTCCAACTGACAATATGTGTTCCACCACTGCAAATCAGTTTAACTAGCAAACGGAACAAAAAACAGTTCTTTGCCATAAAGTTCCCAACCTTTGCTTTAATTATGCATGAAATAGCATTCAAATTAATGTCTACAAAGTTTTGGAGATTTTAATTGTTTCAAAACAGCAAGATTTGTTGTGAGTTTCAGCCTGTGGGAATTAGACATTTTGCAAATCAAGGTAACAACTGTTTCTAAAGCTTGCAGGTCAAAGGTCATCTAGGACCAGAGTTTGACAACTTTGCAATAAGTGGAAAAATACAAAAGAATTCCCTCTAAAGCTGGAACTTTGACTTGAAGGAATTAGATGGTTCCCAGCAAGTGCAGATTCTTCATAGCTGTTGCTGTTATAAGATAAAAAAAAAAAAAAAGTATTGCCTTTTTGTTGTTTTTAATTGGCCGAGTCATTTTAAACCAAACTCTGTTTGGTTTGCTATTGTGCCAATAGCAACAATCAGCTGTTTATCACGTGACTCGTGTGAAGCCGAAAATAGTGTTCCTGTTGCAATTTAGCAAAATATAGCTGAAAAACCACTTCATCCTAGTGCATGAACTTTTTTTTAATCAAAAAATGTAGAAACTGGCATGTATCATTTCCATCAAACAAAATTATTTTGTAATTTCAATTTTACAATTTATGGAAATGAAAACAGACTGTGATACTTTCAAACAAACAAAAAAAAGGCATCACTTAAAACCCATGCTCCACCCGGCTGCAGACTGTGATTGGGTTTGTTTAGCTGACTTTCTGTGGACGTGGCCTGTCCCTGCACCCTGAGATGATAATGAGGCTCTCTCTCTCAGCAGGCCGGCTGACAGCCTCCTGTGGTGTGGCCCGATCTCTTAGGACTGAAAAGCAAACATGGAGATGTGTGGGGCTGGCGTTCACTCCACCCCTCCGCCCCAGGTCCATCCATCCACGCCGTGCGCGCTTCCAAAAAGTGCAGGTGTTGGTAGTTCTCAGCTATGCAAATAAACAGGGACGTTGCCCAAAAAGCCCGGTTGTGGCATGAATATAAAGTCAAGAACATACATAATTGTACTATTGATGTGTGTTTGTGTGCACCCATGTGTTGGAGGCCATGCACCCACACATCCACACAGCGAGACTAACTGAACTAACCCTGCTGCTTCCGGGCTCATGGCGCAGGTGAGAAACGGTTGCCAAATTTCCCTTGCCGGTGCGCTCGTTTGCATATGCAGATGTTAATTACCACTGGTGCTTGTATGGGCCAATCAGCAGGCTGCTGGAACAGCTTGTGCAACCCAAGACAGACACACACACACGCACACACGCATACACACAGGTCGTTGTTTCCACGGTTACTCCCTCGGCTGATAATAAAGATAATCACCTCCGATTTCCTTCATGGCTCATTTTCTCCTGCTTGCTGCTGAAAGGCCAGGGCGCCGCTGTCTGATTTTCCACGCTGAGCTCTTATCAGAGTGTGGGGGCCGACGGGCCGGGGCGGGGGGCCGAGTCGATGAACCACCTGCCACACATGCTCACCAGAGAGGACAGATCCTGCTCAGGCAGGGACACGGATATGGCGGGCTAATGTGTGTTCGGTATCATGGTTTAATGCGGTTGGAATAAAAGGCTGGATGAGAGCAGGGTCAGATCAGATGAGATGTGTTATCAGCTGGACCTGAATGAGAAAAGATTTTCTTACCTCCTCAGATCAACACTCACTCCTCTAAATCAATGAAAACCACTGGTTTGTCTTGCCCCCTTATCACCTTTTCTTAGGTCTGGTTAAAATGTGATCAGTCAGCTGATTTGTCTGAATGAAAAACGCTTTAATGTGTTTTATCTCGGCCTGCTCAGTTAGTTATTATTAAACCTAGCCATCTGTTATAGCTGCATACAATTGATCCAATTCTCCCCGTCTCACCCTCTCTGCCAGCACCCACTTTTCATTCTGCCTCCCCACACCCTCACCCCACCCCTCTTGAATCCATTGTCCGGATGGAAACGTGCCTTGGATAGCAAGGCCACGCTTTCGGCTCACTTCTTTGAGAATTATTTAAGGCTTAGGAGTTTCTGTGGAATGAATATTTGATGTGGAGGACCTGAGCGTCTCCCGGCGAGCCCAGAGCAACACTTCACAGAGCGGCTGGGGGTGAGGTGTGCAGAGCTTCAAAACAGACAGCAGAACACACATCACCTCCTCCACCCGTTGCCACACCCAGAAACACCAGACAGTTTCATGATGGGTTTGCTTTGTGATGGCTGGAGGCCTGATCGAAAAATATGTCTAAAAATTAGGGTTTCTTTGCCCATTCTTCTTATTCTCTTTTGTATTATATTGGTTTTCTTTCATGTCTTTCATAACAAATCACTTCTTAGATGCCATATCTTGCTCTTTAACTTAATTAAGAAATTCCCTATGTCGTAATGTCATGGAAAAAATAAACGGTTTCTCATGACAAAAACCTGAAAAGCGGCACAGGCTCGACCATGTTTTGTTCCGCTTTTTGCCACAAGAGGGCAGAGTCTCTTTATTTCTAAACGCAACAGCTTTCCCATTTGCAGCCTGCCTGAGATAGTCCTAAAATAAGCTGATCTTATAGTGCCATCTAATGGTTCTGCGTGGAAAAATCACTTTAAATATAAAGCAAACCTCAAAACAGAGTTACAAATTCCTGTTAATGAAAGATTTCTGCAATGTATTTATATTGTTTTAGAATAAATACAAGTCTTTTCCTTCATCACAGATTTAGGTGGGTACACTACATTTTTCAAATATTGTTTCTACAAATTTATACAGAAGGTTTACAGTTAGCATTAATAACCATTTCTGGTAGCAGTTTGATTTATGGGAATCTGCCATAGAGATTAATCAGACTGATAATTAGAGCCATTTGAGCGACCTAATTTGATGCATTTCTAATTGTATTTTATTTTTTTTTTCCTGGACTAAACTATTTTCCCAAACCATTGACAAATATTATGTGAAACATGGATATTGTGTATTATGTGAAATATTGTATAAAAAAAACATAGAATCTTATCCTACGAAAGCTGAATAAAATAACTCTTTATTTTCCCCTCAGAAGTAGATTTGGAGCGTTTCAATCGTCACTGAGAATGTGGGAAATATTATTTAGAGCCCTGGCTGTTTTGTTGTGTTCAGCTAATTGCTGAAACCGTCAAGTCATTCTGTGTTGTTAATTTTATGCCGAGCACCCTGGTGCTGCCCATCTATGAAATTAAAGAAACTCTTGGCCAGCTCAGTCCTGTTTCACATGCTCTTATGCAACGGGCATGAAAAGCAGGCCATGAAGACAGTGCAATGATTCTGTGTTCATCTTTCATAGCTTTGGGGTCATCAGTGGGTTTTTCTGTATCCTTCGGAAACGCATAACAGACTGGGTGCTCTTCTGTTAAGAGACAACAAGTGAAACACAGAACAGCAGAAAGCAGAAACGTATTTATATCTTAGTGTGATAATAGATGGATTAAACTGGGAAGTCCTGATGGTGACATCGCATGAAAACTGAGGACGTTTTCAATTTCCTTTCAGAAGAGTAGGAAAATATAACACAAGGTATTATGCACACAGTTTCCTCAGCGACACTGAAACAAAGGCAGGAAAATCTCCCAAATCCTACAAACATTGTGTAAAGCTTTATTTTTATCACAGATCCCATATAAGATTGCCCTTTTTCTGACTGCATGATGAAAATACATCCTTAATAATGCGGCACATTTTGAAACCTCACAAAGTCCAGACCTGCATTTCTAACGGCTCTGTAAAACACGCAACCATATTATTAGAAACTCCAAACTTAATTAATGAAAAGTTTAGATTAAAAAAAAATTTAACTTTATCTCACACTTTAGTGCTCTTCATTGGTCAGACAGTCTCATGGGATTTCAACATCTAATATTTCCTGGAGAGACCAAATAAAAAGTAAAACTTAGTCAGCACAATTTGTTATTATCCTTACATCCATATATTTATGAATCGGATTGACAGCACAGGCAAACGTGTAAAAACATTCATATTAAATCCATCTTTTGATGTATTAGCATAATCTCTGACATAAATACCCCAGTAATCTCATTAAAGATATTAAGGGAGCGAGCCTGTGGTTCAGTAAGGGCTTCAGTCACCAACCCCAATGTTAATGATGGTCATTTATAGTATTACTAAAATATAAAAAGGTTTTAATTTGATCAACTGCTAATGGGATTGAGACCTTATTCGAAGCGCTAACTGTCCATCATGATTGCTTGCTTCTCATTGGTCCATGTTTCATTTTTTTTCTTTTTTCTGAGTTGGAGAGACACTACTGTACATCTCAATTCCTCAAAGTTACACATGTCAGGAATCAAGACAAAAAATGTGGTTAATATTTTTACTTCATTTACTTAACCTTTATTTCACCATTAAAATCCTATTGAGTTTAAAACATCTCTTTTGCAAGAGAATCCTGGCCACGACTGGCAGCAGCGCACCGAGATTACACAACATTCACAGCAAAGCAGAAGAAGTTATAAATAATCATAAATAATAGTAATTCTGTTCAGTGCAGGCCTTTAGAGCAGCCAGAGCAGTTCTACTAATCTGGAAGCGTTTTCACTAGCATACAAACAGGAACAGCTTTTCTCCGGATTAAACCTCAAACAATGAGGCCATTCCATCTATCAGCTATGTTTTGTGTTACGTGCTGGACACATGATGCTTGTACTTTGATATTTATTCAGCAAAGAAAGCATGACAATAAAACAATACTGACTTATTATATCGCATGTACGTAATGGAATGGGTGGCAATGTAAAAGTAAAACCATGTTAGAATCAGAGTTATTGGACTGATTTTGAGGAGGTTTGTCACTGATCAGCTTTTGGCAGAAAAGACTGACAGTCAGAGGTTCAAGTGAAGTTTTTGGCAGTGCTGGTAACGGCAAATACCTGGGCAGTTTGGAGAGAAAGGGGGGGATTCTGGTTCTCTTCTCAAGACTTTATGAAAACATAGTTTTTCACTCATATGTTCAGATGACAGTCCTCCAGTTTTTCTGTGCTTCAAGCTGCAATTGAGCCTTTTGAGCTACATAATATTATGAGTTCCAGTCATCAGGAATATCAATATTTGCAATGTTGCAATTAGAACAGATTTGTTGGCTGACAATTTTGACACTGCGTTACATTTCAAGTAATGCCTTAAAACTCTGGATGTCGGTGATATATCTGGCCAGTTGGAGGGACTCCTACTACACTTCATGCCAACATCAGATGCATAAATTTAGCCGCTGAGATGATAAATATCACAGAATTTTGGGAACACTGGAATAAATGAAAGTCTTATTTTTCTTAAGAAAATGTTGGTCAAACATAACTGTTTAAACATAACATAACTGTTAACATCAACAAATAAATCCCTCTTGCAATGAGGAAAAAAATGCAACAGATACAATTGAAAGCCTTTGTGATTGCAAATAGCAGTGAGACTTCTCCACATAAGACAAAAACAAGCATAGAGACATAATGAATTGTTGAAATATGTAATAAAATGAAATGAAATGTTTAAAATGTTTAATAGTTAATAGTTACAATTTCATTTAATCTGGATAGGGTTAGAACAGCTGTAAAGTTCTGACTGTTCTCTGAAACCTGGGGTCTTCAACTCTGTAAATGTCTTACTCCCTCTGGTGGAGGATCTAATTACTACAAGTGGCAAGTGTAAAAACTGAGAAAAAACTCAGAAAGTGTGTTTATTAATTGTATTACTTTAGTTTAGTTCATAAGCTTTAAAGGGTATGTATTAGATATATCATACAAGCTGCCATTTGGTGAATCTGATGTACTTTTGACATTGCAGTTAAGCCGAAAATTACTGGCACTCCTTGCAGCTTGAGGTTTAAAGTATTTTTTTATTTATTTATTTTTGCAATGTATTTATTCTTTGGAGAGCCCCAGTTCAAACTTGACTCTGATGAGTGATTGCAAGGAGGCCTTCCAAAAGACTGAAAGCTTATCACCAAAGAAAAGCTGTGAAAATAGCTGTGAAATCAGGCAAAAAGCCAGTGATTATAAGAAAAGTTAGATTGCTATATTGGCACTGCTTTATTATATTTTGACAGTTGCTCATTTCCCATCAGAAACAAACTTCTTGGCAGAATTAAAATTATTCTAAATCAAAATTTGCCAGACATATGAGTTATTTTAGGCTTAACTGTGCATACCAAAATAAATATAACATGTAGCTTCATTTAGACTTTGAAATGTCTGAAAACAAATCCTGATTAGAATTTGAATGTATTGCATAAACTCAATTTGAAATGTATCCGAGTAATTATGTAATAGTATCAATATTTAGATACATTGTAAAGTCTTTGTTTAATTGTGGAGATGTTTATCTACATTAAAGGCTTAGTGCTCAGAACTGGTGATCTGATGGTTCTTGGGTCAAAGCTGTTTTTTTAGTCCTTTCATTCTTGACAGGGCAGGAGAAAAGAAAACACTTTGTGTTCTCGGTGGGATCAGTCCTTGATAAGTTGGCTCCTTTCAGAAGGCCTGAGCACTCCTGAAATGAGGGCAGAAGACAGCCAATGTTTTTGTTTTTTCTTCTGTTTTTATTGCCCACTGCAAAGCTGGGCTATCAGATGCCCACTCCGACTTTAACTGGAATCACGGACTTTGGTCCATGGAGAATGTAATCGAGCTTTTTAGCAATAAACAGTCCAGTTGGGTTTGGCCGACACTCTAAATTCTGTCTCTCTTCCTTTCAATTCTCATTGCATAAGACCAGATATTTTGGTCCTGAACAGCATAAACATCTAAAAAAGAGGAAGAAAACAAACAAGTGAAAGAATGTCCTTGAGGGTCAGAGTTCCTGTTTCCATGTGCTGATCCTCGTGATGTCCTGACAGTACCCCTCCTCGCCCCTCTTGCTACAACACAGGGATTCTTTGCGTATTTTAATAAATAAAAGCAAAATCCCAAAATACCAGGATTCTGCTTACAGATATGCTGTCCAGTTTTTTTTTTTTGTTATTAACTACAGTGGCTTGTAACAGTATTCATTCCCCTTGAACCTTGCTATATTTTGTCACAAACATAAATAAATTTCATTGGAATTTAATTTGAAAGACCAAAACAAAGTTGTATATAAACAAAGTGATGAAACAGAAAATTATAAATGATTCAAAACTGTTTTTAGAATTTGCAAAGAAGAATGTGCAAAAAAATTCAGTCACTTGATGTGGAAAGCTGGCAGAGACACTAAAACTCTAACAGACTTGCAGCTGTAATTGTAGCAAAAGGTGGTATTGAGGGGATTGGGAAGCTGAATACTTTTTCACACCGCACTGTCCAATTTTATTTTTTTTGTATAATTTTCATTCTATTTCACAATTATATTCTGCTTTGTGTTTGTCTTTCACATTAAATTCCACTAAAATATATTTATGTTTTTAGTTGTAATGTGATAAAATATGGAAAAGTTTACGGAGCATGAATACTTTTGCAAACCACTTTGTATGCTTAGATGATTCTTCTTTGGGAAATAAGACAACATAGTAGATTTATATATATATATATATATATATATATATATATATATATATATATATATATATATATATATATATGTGTGTGTGTGTGCGTGTGTGTGTGTGTCAATGTTGCATGTGTCAGAAGACTAATCATAGTCTGAAAGTGAGGCCATTTGCAATTACATTTCCAATAACTAAAATTATAAAAACTGATTTACTTAATAGTTGATATCATTTTTTTGTGTTGGCTAAGTTCTTTTGTAGAAGAACTTAGCCATTGAGTTGGTTAAGTTATTCTACAAAAAATATTTGAGCAGGTTTTTGATCTCTGAGTTTTCAGTCTGTGAACATGCACTGTTAACTCTGAAACACTTCAGGTCACAGACTTGGTGTTTTCCTCCTAACAACTCATGTGATTGTTCAATGAAGCACATGTGCTACAGTATGTGTGTGTGTGTGTGCGTGTGTGTGTATGTGTATGTGTGTGTGTCTGTGTGTGTCCTTCTGGGGCTTAGTAATGACTCACTGCTGGCTGCTTTTTGTCTGTCCAGAGACAAACAAAACGTGCGTCCAGGCATTTTGAGAGATGCCATGTGCTTTTCCTGGCTCAGCTGTAACATGCTGAAGAGGCCCCGGTGTCCAGGTGAATCTCCAAGAGAAATTTAAACAGAATACATGTGTTCCATTGTTGTAGATGTCAGCCGGAAGACTGGAAAACGAACATTGCAGGTGTGGAGTAAAAACTGCTCTGGGTGTCTTCCTGTATACACTCCTTATGTTTATATGTTCCTTGTTTCAACCATTTTGGGTTTTATCTTTTCCTTTTTCTTTCTTTTTTATGTTCTTTTAGTTTGCTTTATTGGAATTTTAGTTTTTCATATCTTCTGTCTTCTTACTTTGTTATGCACTTCCAAAAGTCTAATGCTTGCAAATCACAAAATCAGTGCTTCTTAAACTTCATGTGGAAAGCCACCAAAACCCTTGGTATTATTTTAGCAGAAAAGCAAAAAACACATTATTTTTTATTTGTGCGGCATATTTAAAGGGTGTGGTTTATTTGTGCTTCATTCGTTCTTTAAAAGTCCAACTTGAATTCCCAAGTTGGAAAACAAACACAGTTGTCATGAAGTCTTCCAAGTGATGAAGTTGGAAGTTTGTCACCATCTAAAACTGACATGACTGCAACACACACAGCTGCAGTGATAAGGTGATTATTTATTCCTCTTTCAGTTTGTATCCCACTTAATGACTTTCCATTTCTACTTCAAGATCTGTTAGTAAGCACACTGCTACCGCACGTGATTTCAACAACTGTAGAGAAAAACCTTGTTATTGATTTGCACTATGTATGTTTCCAGTTCAATTGTGTATCATCTGGGTTAATAAGTCTCATTCCCTAAGTCTCCATGTTTGCCCTCTGCTGACAGCTACCCAACATTCCCCTGATTAGACTTATCTGGTTCCCATTGATCAGATCTCCTCTCTACAGGGATTCTCTGGTGTTTTTGTTTTGCTCATACCCAACCTGTAAGCTTTGTCATCTTCATCATTAAAACTTTATTCTAACACTCTTGTCTGAATTTTGGTCCTATTTCAAACTTGCAATGCCCTCTAAGCAACCTGATCCTGCACTTTTTACATCGGTTTTGCTAAACAAAGCCAATGAAACTCTCACAAATACATTTATGGGTTTTCATTCATATTTTTCAGTGGGGTTTTTGTTTTCTGTGTGTAAGATGAGAACACGCATAGGTCCTGGCAAAAAAAAAAAAAACGTATCAAAATAAATCTTGAAGTTCAAAGCCAATTGGAAATTTCTGATTTGATTTTTAAGACTCTTTTCTCTTGCAGTAACCTGCTATCAGCCATATCTACCAATGATGGATACCAAGCAGACTACAGTGCAACCAGATAGGTCTTACCCCTAATGAAATGATTTTAAAAAAATCATACATTATAAATATAAAGGATAAATAAATGGATTAACTTTTTGTGCAAGTCCCAAAGCTTGGTTCTCCAATCTGGACCAAATTAAGTTTTATTTTAAGTCACTAAAGCCACATCCAGTCCTGAAGACTTCCTGATGTACGGAATGAAGAAATGGCTTTCAGAGGCTTTCATGTAGTTCTAACAACATAAAATGTGCATAAAGCTCTTAAGAAGCAGCACATCATGAACCGATATAAACTAATTCAAGAACACATGAGAAAGATGACAAAGTCATTTACATCTATCAGTCTGGAAAGGGCTTCAAAATAAATTTTAATGTTTGGGATTACAAAGAATCAGAGCGAGAGTCATTATCTACAACTGGGGAAAACGTCAAGCAGCTGTGAATCTTTCTAGGAGTGGCTAGCCAACCAAAAGTATTCCAAGAGAGCATTGGAGAATTATTTAGAGGGTCTTAAAAGAACCCAAAACAACATGGATAAAAGCCGCAGGCCTCACCTACCTCAGTTGAGATCAGTGTTCATGATTCAACCATAAGATACAAAGACTTGACATAAAAGGGATTTGTAGGGAACCATTGTAAGAACCACGGTTGATGACTTTTCTAGGAAATATTCTGTGTACCAATGAGAGAGAAGTTGAGCTTTTTGAAATGTGTGTTTCCTTGCATTTGTTGTAAAACCAACAATGATTTCAGAAAAATAATACAATTTTAACAGTCAATAACGCATAACCAATTCTTTTCATATTTGGCACAGGGATTTATTTTTGGATGACTTTTAACACATTGAAATTTGTATTTGATCAGGTAATCTTTGTCTTGTTTTACAAATTGTATGACAATCAGAAACATGTGTGACAGAAAAGCAAAAACAGAACAAATCTGTAAGGTAGAAAATTGTTTTTTTGCAACAATTCTTCTGAGTACCACCAATCGAACTTGTACCTCTGTTTAAGAAACATGACCCAGTACCAACAGAGCTGAGTTGAAACAACACCCAGCCTTCTTCCCAGAAACATCTCGTCACACTTTGCTGCCTGCTCTACATCCCTACACACACACACACACACACACACACACGCATGCACACACGCACACACACACACACACACACTGAGAGTAGAGAGGAAGCAGGGGCCGTTGCTTTGGGGGAAATGGGTTAGCATGAGGCAGTTAGAAAAGGGGTGTGGAAAGAGCAGAGCAAGGGAGGCTGAAGGAGCGGGCTCGTATAAAGAGAGACAGAACACAAGCCAGGCTTTATCCTTCTCTCCTGTCCCGCTCTCTCAGACCTCACAAGAGAAGCTACCCCAGCCCACCGGCTCGCCTTCACTTCCCACAGTTTTTTTTTCCTTCAGACACAAAGTCCCGCCAGACGTGTCGAATTCGAACAGAGGATGGCCGCATCCATGTGGAGAATGAATGGGCTCCACAGAAGCATGACTGGAGTTCTGCTCCTTTGCGCTCTATTGTTTAGCAGTGAGTAGTCTGTTTTTTATTATAGCATGTCTTTTTCACTGTTTCATTCACACCTTTAGTAGTTTCCACAAAGGTTTTTTTTTTATTATTCTTTTGTAGAATTTCAAGATTTTTTTTTATTATTTGGTTTTGTCTCCAGATTTTTAGGAAAAAAAAAAATTGTATTTATACGTTAGTAGAAATCCCATGCCTAATTGAGCATGAGGGGTTTCCATAAAGTAGGCTTGCACATGAACATGTAGACGTATTCTTAGTGGTGTGGTGGCTGCAGACACAAAGGATCTGCTCGGAGACGGAAAGTTTCAGTTGAAAATCCTTATGCTCTACATCCTGTCGAGCATCTGGGTGGAGCTACAACGTCTTTGAATTTGTGAAAAATGGATAAAGCCATATTAAAACCACATGTCCACCAAATAGACAATTTATTGTCTTTGCATTTTTTCAAAAATATGTGATTTCATATATTTTTTGGAATTAATTGGAAATGAGGATAGAAATCTATCCTCTACATGTGCTTTTTCGTAATCTACCATGTACGTAGTAAATGTGCGCGCTTTCATGTTTTTGCATACTCACTGGCAGTATGCTCCAAATCAGTTCAAGGCATGATGCTAATTGCAGGGTGATGCATGGGTTGGAAGGAGTAGTTGTAAGGCGGTGCTGGTTTTACTCCAGCCAATTGTAACGACTTCTGCAGAGCTGTCAGGCCCCAGATGCATTTAAATATTTGGACTGACCTTGGGAGAACCAGGAGGAATATTGCAGATTGATGGAAAGAGCAAATCGTTTACTTTAACCGGGAAACGATCATGAGATGGTGGAACATGTTCATGACTTGTGCAATAAAAGGACATACCACAAACCCTATGCCGCAGCAGCAGAGAAACAGATGGTAATTAGATTTACATGAGAATTAAATTACGTTGGGTACTCCCAGTCAAGTCAAATGTTTTTTTTTTTTGCTGCCCAATCTCACTCATAACAAACTTGGCGCCAAGTTCACTGCACGGCATAGAGCTTGGTCTCTATTTGTCAGTTTAATCTGGAAAAGCAACAGAGCAAAAATAATCCACAGAGCCAAAAAGAAAATCCCCAAATATGACTGCAAAACAGGCACAATGTGAAATGTGTGGCTCAAGTTTTTACCTCCAGTAGATAACATTGTTAATCCCAGATGCATAAACTAATGTAATCTCAAAAAGATCAGAGCTGTATATGCAAAGACTATTTTACAAACCTCTAATCCCTAATCATGTTTGTTTTGAAGAGTCATTTTCTCCCAACAGATGGCTGATCACCTATGAAATGTTTGTAAGAGGCATTGCTGCACAGATAACATGACAAAAACACTGATAACATTTCTGGTTCCTAATATAAGGCATTGAAATTTTTTTACAAAATAGCATTTGCCTAAATTGCGGTATTTTTTTTTTACTTTTACCTCGCTTTACCTTTTTATCAGACAGTCATGCTGACCGGAAATGTTTTAGATGCTCTGTTCTCAGCACAGTGTTGACACAGGAAAATCACTGGTTGTGGACCACTCCCTATCTCCTTTTCTTATGTCAACAGTCACCAGCGTCAGAGAGTTCAGGACCTAATCAGACTTCTGTTATCTTGAAATAGCCTGAATCCCTGAAATTTCACAGCCGCTTAATCAAATGCTGTTTGATTTAGTTTGACCTGGAAGCATTAAGCTAACAGCTATTCTGAGAGGACCCAACACTAATGTGGACTTCTACCATTTTGAAACAACACAAATCTCCAAAGAGGTATAGAAGTTTATGTCAATGTTATTTTACTAATGTAGCTGTCTGAGTAGCAGATTAACACAATTTGAACTGCCTTAATGGCACCATACAAATCACAAAAGCAATCCAGATACTTTTAATAACATAAGACAGTTTTGTCATTACTAGTGTGGTTCCAATGCTACAAAATGTTGGTCAGATGCTTGGCCAGTGACGTCAACAGACGTTCAAAGACATGAACTGTTTTGATCTCTCATGCTTGATTAGCTTCTTTTGATCCCGATGAAAAACCCTCTTTATTAATTCTGTTCAATGCAGATTTTGTGTCTTGTTCAAGTTTGGGGAGAAATAACCAATCAGTCCATGCTTCAACAAATTTAGTACCAGTAATTATTGTCGTTCATAATCTGGTTTAGGAATGGAAAAAGTCCTTTGCTAGGCAAAGTTCATGCCCGCTAGGGGTATTGTTCATTATCTTCTTAAAATGGTGTAAACAAAGGTCAAATAACAGGGTCACCTCATGCCTAGAGGAGGATGTCCTGCATGGTGCAGCTGGTCAGTTGTACTCTGACCAGCTGCAGCTTAAAGGAAACCATTAGCCCATAATGGAAGCCAATGGATGTGCTGGAACGTGTCTGGTCGGGAGCTGCTGCAGCTCCCGACTTGCGCGGCCTAAAGGATAAGGTCTTAACCTTTTAAAGACAGATCCCTCAGGCCAATTTTTTTGTTTGACAAGGTCAGAGGTGTTGTTTAGCTATTTTTAATTTTCCTGGTTGTAGAGAACAAGGCAAACATGTGGAAGATTAAGTTTTGGTCTTAGACTAAAATGGTACAGTTTGAGTGGCAGAAAACTAACACTGCTCATTACCCTCAATACAACATTATAGTTTGGGATTATGTTCCTTAAGCATGGCTGTAGAAGCTTGTGTGAGTTGGCAGAAAGGCGGACAGAGCTACACTCAGGTAAATGTAGGGGGGGGGACAGCTGGACAACAAAGGACTTGAGACCGGGCCAAAGGTTTTGCCTTCCAGGAGGACAAGAGGTTCAATGGACTGGTTTACCTGAAAACATACAGGATACATCTATCTGAAGCACTATAGTGAGAAGAATGATCCATGGATGAAGTAGTTTTGTCTTTTTTTGTTTATTTGCATCTGGAGAGCAGTAGAGAGCTACAGTTTCTTAACACAAATCTGAATCAAACAAGAGTAGGTGGTTGAGAGATTTTTGTGATACGCAAGCAACTCGATCATCCCGACTCTCCAGCAAACAGATTTGGTTTATATTCCCACTTCCCATGGCTGCCAGTCAGTAGTTATGCAGGCGTGCAAATATGCAGCACTGAACTGGCCATGCTTTGCAGAGTTGGATGATGTCATTCAAAAGTTCTCAGAGTACGTTAAAAGTTGTGTGTCTCTCTTTCAGGGGAAAACCCAAGCTTTACATCTGCTCCAGCCAGGGAGAAAAACATCTTGTCTCGCTTATTTCACCATGTCATCCACAATGGCTCCTCCTGTTGCTGGAGTCAGGGCCTCTGGGCAGAGCAGAAGAAGCTGTGACAATTGCTGTTTCAGAAGGGCCACACTAAAACAAAGATTTGCACTCTTGTTTGGAAGATTCTGGTGTGCAAAAATCCCCAGGAGATCAACAGATAACCTTTGGAGTCGCACCAGCTTAACTAATAAGAGATGTTAAAGTAAGGTCGAAGCATTTACTTAGACAACATCAACTCTGCTCCGACAGTTGAAACTTTTGCATCTTGGTTAGAAACTTTGCTCTGCCAATGAAAACACAGGCAGAATATTGCCACTCTCTTTCTCATGGCCCCAGGCTGTTGACCAGCATTCTTTAAGTCCCAAGATGTGATGTTAGAGTTTGAATTACGTCATCAGCTAGAGGGCGTGGGTCTTTATATAAGCTTTTGGCAGATAGTGGTCTTATGTCAGGCAGGGTGTGTGTCCATCTGGGCCAGAAATTGTGGCTAAGATCCTGCGTGAGCTTGCTAAATAATTAACCTTAGAGTCTGGGTTTTGTCAAACTTCTCGTTACTTCAGAAACTTCTGCATCAAGATTAAAAATGGTCCAAATGTTGCAAAGCAGCTGCTATTGTCGAATCTTCTGTTTGTTCATTAGTACATTTAATGTGTCAGTGCCATTTTTAATGTATTTTCCTTTATCACCGACTGTTCCTAAGAAAACATTTCAACAGAAAACAAAACAACCACCTCCACTGATAAGTATTTTTTCTGGAAAGGGGGTTGCCTTGAGGAAAATAGGAACAGTGTTTACTTAAAAAAAAACTTAATGAAAAGCAGAAGCCATGCCAAAGTTCAGATCTTCCTTTCCCAATTACTGGCGTTCTGGAGAACATTTCTTGTTCCCCTCCTGGCACCCTGCTGCTGTTTTACAGCTGTTGGCTGTGACTGGCATAAAGTAGGCAGAAAAAAACTGCAAATTCTGTTTTCAGCACCCAAAATTGTAGGTATATGAGCCACACCAATTTTGATCATGAAGTCTCTGCTGTAGTCAAGAGTTGGACAACCTGTGCTAACATTAAAATTATATGGCTTCAAAACCGATTCGGTCTCCTTCATATTGTTTCTACAAGGAATTTTTATCACAGATTCTGAACTGAATCAGTTAAAACACTCTCATACTTCACTAAAGTTAATACAATCAATAACAATGCAGAGTGTGAAAACGTGGTAGATCTAAAAATGTGGTAAACTAACAACAAATAGAGTCTTTAATTAGGATTACACTTGACTCTCCAGACAGTAATGAGTCCTTTCCTTTATATTGTCAGACTTTCTGTTTGTCGGCCTCTTTGTTGCTCCTACATGTTAACTAGATTCAGATAGCTGGAGGCTGTGACTATAGTTGCAGCTGAGACAGACTGGAGCATGAAGACTGGGTCAACTGTGAGTGCCTTGAGATGGGGAGGGGACCCGGCAGCACCCACTGTTTATTGAGAAGACTAAGAACAATAGGTACTTTCATGCTAAGAGTCTCCAAAAGTCTTAGATAACATAAACAAGTTGCTAGATTTGTTGCTTGTCACTTTTTATTAAGTCACTTGAGTGCTAGCCAGGGACTAAGTTGTCTGCACAAGAAGAGATGGTCACATGTCCCAGCCAGGAAACTGCTAGAGCTTCTCTCTAAATTTAAATGTCAATATAAAGAGTCAAAAAGGCTTATTCCTCATGTATGAAATTTGCTCAAATTTATTAAATCCCAGATTCCAGTCCATGCACAAAAACAAACAAACCGAGTGTTAAAAACTGGTCTTAGGCCTTTTAATGAAGTACCTAAAAAAGGTTTTTCTTTTTTTTTTTCTCTGAAGCACAGAATAACCCAGTTCCTCTCCAGTATGGTGCTGCACACTGCCGGTCAGCTTAAACTGGGACTGCTACATTTTTCTCTCACACAGCTTCAGCTGTTTGAAAGGAAAATAAAGATGGAAATTGAAGGGAATGCACAAACTCTGTCCTGCAGAACCAGGCTGTGCTGTACCTGCAGAGGGTTTTACTGTTTATCCACGGAAACAAAAGCGCCTAACGAGCCTTCGCTGGAGCCATTTGACGACTCGAATAATTGCTCCTGGTAATCACCGTGGGCCAAATTGCATGCTATTAAAGGCACACTTTATACATCTTAATTAAAAACAAGGTCTGGCCTTTTATTACTCCAGGAAGTCTTGAGTTTGGACGACTCTTTCCCTTATGTTACACGTGTGAATACTTAATACCGTGTGATTCCATGACAAGCACAGAAAGTTTATCAAATGTTTATTATGAAGTTTAGTTCTTCCACTTGGGCCTGGGCGTGTAGGGCCAGAGGTTCTAATGTCTTTGCGTAACCTCTTTCCCCTGCAGAGATCGGCGGCTGGAATGAGTCCACCAACATCTGCTGGTGTCGGCTCGGACACAGACAGGAGAGCAGTTAGCAGCTTCTTGGAGCAGCTGCTGCTGCTTCCAGCTTCTAATCCACTCTGAAAATGAACAGTCTGTTTTGGAAACAGGTTTAGAGTTTCACTGCCCGGCTCAAACTATTTTAATGAGTAAACTCGAGACTGAATAAAAACAGACATTTCTCAGAGGTCGATATCAATCATGAGGCAGTGTTTTCGGTTGTTGTGCCCCAGTTTCACTCAGAAATGTAGTAAGAAGAGAGAGAATAGAGCAAAAGTATTTTTTGGGGGGGGGACAACTTTTATAACTTTTTCACCAGCCTGCAGCTCCTTTACTCCGTTCTGATGACAGGATAGAACACAATGGTCATGTTTTTTGCTCCAGGAGTTTGCAGTAGTTCTGGTGACGGATGATGTGCATGTGTAGGTCCCGGTATGTTTCCCTCTGCAGTTCAAAGGGGTCACTTCCTCTCTGGATGTGCACGGATATCATTCCTACACTGTCGTCCATTCTTTTCCATTTTTTTTTCCTGAAAAACTATCGTATGTTTTGTTGGAAAACACAAAGGGTGTGGACAGAGAGGAAAAGTCAACTTTTACCACCCCAAACAAAAATAGTTCTCATGTTCAAGGACCTCAGCATTGTCCCTACACATTACTTAATTTACATTAATATTTTTTCTTACAACAAAAAAGTTTGTTCATAAATAGGAGAAAAAACTTGGTTGGATAAAGATAATTGGCAACAAAATGATATATTTAGTTCTTTGTATTTCTCTCAATTTTGTGAAGTTGAGAGAAAATTGTATGTTAATTAAGAATGAGATAAAAAAGTAGTACATTGATTGGAGAAATAGACACAATGTCCAGTGAAACGGTAGAAGAGCTGAAGAGATCCACTCTTCAGGAAGGAGAATCATTGGCTGGTCACACAAGAAATCTAGCAAGAAGAAAAACATTGTTAAAAAAGAAACCCCCTTAAGTGGGAAAAGCTGAACAGTAAAAGCAGACCCACATTATGCTTTTCATAAATCCAAAAGTCCACTGACGTTTGTGGTTGTAATAGTTTACAAATGTTTAAAGGGCATCTGCAGCCTTAGTCTCAGTGTTTTTATTCTGTATCGTGTTTTCTAAAATGATCTTAAGTCAACCGCTTTCTGTTAAAGGAACATGAACAGAAAAAATGTGGTTGGAAGATTTGGGGGATCCTCTTTGGACATCTGGATGAGTAATGGAATGAGGGTGTGGCTAATGATGACATCCAAGGTGTTGTCTCTGCAGTCTGGGTGGAGGTCAAATCATAATCCCAAACTTTAGGGCTGAGGCTTTCCTCCTCCTTCATGAGTTCACAGCACAGTGCGTACGCAGGGAGGGAAAGAGCTCCCAAAGGACACTTACAGCAGCTGCACCCTTTATTCTCCCCATCCATCTATTAGGGCTCCTCCCTTGTCTCCCCTAGGGAGGAAGCAAAACTCATCTTCAAATGCTATAATTTATAAGTGAAAAAGTCCTGTCACCCTGTTCCCACTCTCAGCTGGAGCAGTTTAATCAAGTGTGACAACAATGTTTGCGTTTGCAGCCATTTCCTGCAACAGCCTGGCCCTAAATTTAAACACAGGGATGGTAGTAACAGTGGCAGTTACACCTCAGTGCAAAAAGCTGTGACAGATGGGCAAAGTTGGGAGATAATAAATAGCTAGATGTAGTGCAAATGCAGACGGAGACATGCCGCGTTTGGTTGGTTGCTGTTTTAGATTCATGTGTGAGTTCAGGTTAAAAAAGGAGCAGGGAAACAGGAGTGTTACCAAGGTTAACATAAACTTACTAACTGGTCAATTCTGGTGCCTACACTTACTATCATTATTTTAGACTATGGACTGCACTCTCTCCAGAGAAAATCATGTTACCTAGCTTTTCCAGTAAAGATGAGTTCACAAAATGCTGTTACTGCATCTGCTAGCCAGCGAGGGGGAGGATGAAGGGTTGTCCCCAGTGAGAGCTGGTGGAGGAGGGGCTGAGAGGAGGATGTCTGAAAGGAAATGAAGGAACCATTTTTAAAAACATTCTAACTAGCCTTCACAATACTTTTAGTGTGAGAGTTGATGATAAGGCCTGGGCCTCCCTCCTCCGGCTAATCATCACACCTCCCTGCTCTCCCATGTGTCTTCAGAGACTGGGAAGTTCATGGCAGCGCATTCCAGGGTTGAGAGATTGGATCTGCCATAATTAATTAAATGTTAGTTTGTCTAGGAAATCTTTATTGTTACATATCTTCATAACCCAACTTCTCTGTTGCATAATACATGGGTTCAATAAATAACACTCCAGTGTTTATTGGTCTAATACAGTAGAAAACACAGTTTGCTCTCAAGCTTTAACCGGGCTGTTGTGGATATTTTTATGCATTCCAAACATTCAACAAATCAGAATATCATTGAAAAGTTTATTTCATTAACTTAATTCACAAAGAGTAGCACAATATGCAAATTAATTAAGCACATTTAAGATCTGAATATTACATCCAACCAATAAAAGATAGTCAGGCTAATTAAATCTAGGCTAATTAAAAGTATGTTTAATCTTGGCTCTTAAAAAGTAGAAACTGACAACAAGCCTCATCACTATGTACATTTTGATTTATTTCCTCTTTTTTTTCTTTTTTTTAAGGAGTTTAGTCTTTTGGTTGCAAGACTAATTTGTAGTTTGGACATATTTTTCAGCTGGTAAAAACTCTTAAAGCTCTAACACTAAAACAAGCCTCATCCATCACTAAAAAACACTGCTGTATATCTAGATTTGGCAAATTATGAGCAGTAAACATGTTTAGCAGCTAACTGCAGACTGGCTGCCTGAGCAGATAGTCAAAGTATTAGCCGCTAGCTTATGTTCAACTGTTAGATAGTTAACATTATTTTCTTCAGAACTGAATGGCAAAGGGCTTTAATATGCACAAAAAGCACTGCAGAGCTAACACTAATTATAATCTATGTATTGATTATCCGGGTAACTGAATAGATGTGATAAATAACATTAGAACTGTACAAATTCACACAAACCCAGAGGTTACATCATAACATTATGGTTTCATTTCCCATCTTGAAACTCAGTGGGAAGAGTCTAAGGTTATGTTTCTGTATGTTTTCCTGTGTTTGTGTTAAGACCGAAGTTTTCCATGGTTTTCACTGATGCTGGGATGTCTGACTGGAATTAGTGGGAGATTCCTTACCCAGTGGTGGAGAGCTAAAAATGTCCACATCCATGCCTAAAGACACATTTTTATATAAAACTGATTTAAGAAAAAAATCAATGAGCAGGAAACAACATATATATATATATATATATATATATATATATATATATATATATATATACAATATAAATAGCTCACTGTATGTTTCTATAGAAAATAGACTTTCTGAA
>NW_015114904.1:47095-49616 GCF_001443285.1 Poecilia latipinna
TTTATATAACTATCTGTAAAAAATAACAAAGAACAGAGCAGGCATATAGATATATATATATATATATATATATATATATATATATATATATATATACAATATAAATAGCTCAATGTATGATTCAATAGAAGTTAGACCTTCTGAAGATTATAAAAAGTGAAAGAGAAGATAAAATAGGATAATAAGTCAATTCAACATAGAACATAAATAAGATAGTTCCATATTGTTGCACTTTTGAATAAAGCAGTAAGACCTGCAGGGGGAAAGTAATTAGCACCCACAATTTGTGAGTTGTGCAAATGAAATGCATGCCCTTATTGTGATATTGCCACCATCATGTTTCATGGGGTATAGTGGATTTTTTTTCATGCAATGTTTTGCAATTACACCAAAACATTTTGGCATGATCTGACCAAAACAGCGCTTGCTGTGTGCCTTACATCTGGCTTTCTCTCAATAATGTTTTTTCCTCCCCCTGGTTGCTGTATAAATTCCAGATTTTTCAAAAGCATGACTAACATGCTTCATTTCTACTAGGCATCGCATCACAGTTTGATATAATGGCCTCATGGTCCGGCGTATTCAGGAGAGCGTTTCCTCTGCTGGACTCTCATTGGGCAGGTGGGGTTAATCCTAAATGCCTAGAGAGGCATCATACAAGCACAAAGACAAACGAGGCAATAACTTTTACATAACTCCTACTTCAGACTTTTACACCTGTGGAGTTCATTCTTAGTTCTTTGCATTGACTATATATAGTCCATACTGTTGGAAAGGGATTGTGAAAATGATGTTGGAACATGATCTTGTTTTTGATCTGATGTTAAATAAATAGAGTGAATTTAGGTCCCCCGTGTTTAAGGGATTGTAAACACCTCAAACATTTTTCAAAAACTTTGTGACCTTATATTGTCAGCAAATCACATTGCTAAAAACTGGAGGAAAGTTTTGGTTAGATGTTACACACTTACTGTCTTTATGGGAATTAAGCTTAAAAGGGAAGCCTGACCCCTAATACTCTTTCACTGCCTTTCTTTCTTCTTCAAGGCTGTCATTATATTATCTTGTATTCAGACAGTTTCGCCTCTGTTTGGGTGGCTGTAGAAAATCTGCACGTTTTTAAGTGGAAACCATTTAGCCAAAGTAGTTTAATAACATCATCTGTTTAATAGATTTACAGAGTTCTAGACTGTTTGTATTTAACTATAATCATCAGATGATTTAACCCAAGCCAAGTTCGTTTACCTCACATGAACTCTTGAAAGGCTCTCTCTCTTGTTTTTAGTGCTTAACTTACGCGCCTAAACAATGCTTAAATGTATTATAAGTTAACTTCAAAAGAAGGATCCACCCTAGGACATGTTTGGTCTAGACATCTTGCTTTTACTGATTAACTTAACAGGAGGTTTCACTCTACAGGACAAGCTGCAATTGGAAATAACTAAGAAAGGAAGTGGGAAAATAGGAATTGTCAAAGGATTTTTGTAATTCTTTTCACATTTCCAGTGAAACTGGTAGATTTCCAAAATTAAGAATGCTTTGTTCCTGCATTTGTATTCAAACATTACATAGAGCAAATAATTTGGAAGTACATATTTTAGAATATCAAAGTGCTGTAACTGGATCTCCTATTGGAGTTTGTGCAGTCTGCTCCCATCGAACAGTCTCTGCTTCAAGGATCTTGGTGTCTTGTTCATAAATGACAGAATAAAGAAGGAGATTGAAAGCCCAGATAGAGGCTTCGTCTGCATTTATGTGAGCAATTGTACAGTTTTTTGTGTTAAAACAAAAGCTTATCAAAAAAGTTACTGTCTCAATTTATGGTTCAACTATGGTCAGGAGATGTGGATCATTGAATGCAAGAAAAAGATCCCAATACTAAGTTATTAATAAATTTCTCTCTTGTTTGCAAAAAGCACCAGGATTCACTTACATGTTCATCGACATCCATGTTTTAATGCAGAACCAAGATCACTTGCTTGGTCCCCATCAGTGAAGCATGCGATCTGAGGAATGTGTTACAATCCTTGGAATAGAAAAAGTAAAATTGCTGAAAATTTTAAAAAGCAAAAACTCCAATAGTCCAGAGAAGTCTTGATAGTTGCATCTCTAAGCTATTCTCTTCTTGGAACACTTTAAGATCCCCAAGAATAATCTGAAAAATCTTTTTGGGGATGGGATGTTTGGGTTTCCCTCCCGGACTTGTTGGCCCCGTGACCTGATCTCAGATAAGCAGAAAGCAACAAATGAACTGATGTTTTCTTAACAATCAAAGCAACAAGGCAAGAATTTAAAAACTAAGCACGTGAAACAATAAAAGGCATGTTGAGAGAATTTAGCAACTTCAAGTTTAAAACTCCCAATAGAAAATCATAATTTAAATTCATCAGTGAATAAAATGATTGAATTTGCAACTGTAATTCCTTCACTGTTTATTTCTCCTACTCACTCCACCTTAATTGATCATACTTTTACACCTGTGGAGTTCATTCTTAGTTCTTTGCATTGACTATATATAGTC